>NC_054539.1:14654884-14844000 GCF_017654505.1 Polyodon spathula | reverse complement strand
TGTTCACATTCAGGAAAACAGGCCAGAGCAAACTCTGCTTTCAAGTCAAAGTTCTATATAAAATTAGCAGATAATAATTATACTGTATATTCTAGTAGGATATAGCGCAGACCAGGCACCATCATCATCATCATCATCATGCTGTCAACAGATGTAAGAAACAAAAACAACAGACTTTTAACAACCATTGTTAAAATTGTACTGACACAGAACCATTATTACTTAAAACAAAACATGTTATACTGCATTATATTTTACCAGTAAAAAAAAAAATCTAAAAATGACTGTCAAAGGATTTCAATTTGACCAAACTGCATTTTTGACAACTCTGACAGCTTCAGACCGCTTAGGATCCCAGGGCCACTGAACTGTTCTATTAGTGTGTTGTCTGAAGTACTTGATTGAATGATTCAGTGGGAGTTCACTTCTGACAGGACCCTTCACTTGAAAGCCTTTCTGTTAAGTGTTTTTATTCATTATTTGTTCACATTGTGATGCTCTAAAGTCTCGAGTGAGTGCAGCGTTCTTTAAGCAGTTTTAGTTTATAACACAGGAAGTGATACCAAAGAGTGGGAATTCTTTAAGCTACCTTGCATTTTTATACAAGTTGCTGCTTTTGTTGCTGGATTTTTTTTATCCTAGTGTATGGTACGTGTGGTTTGTGCAAGGATGTTTGCAAGATGCACAACTTGCTGTTTGGAAATGCTTCCATTTAGAGTTTAGTAATTTAGTATTGTGTTACTGAACTGGCCTATCCTCTGTAATGCCTTTCTATGCTTTTTAAAGAATCTTACTTTGATCCTGTGATAGGATAACAGAGGGCTGAGGCTCAGAGACAATGTAAAGTCAAAGTAAAGACAAAGTAAAGACAAAATAATCAAATAAACAGGCACAAGGGCCAACAAAAAGAAGTTTAAACAAAAATAATAAGTGAACTTACAAAAGTAAATGGTCAGGTTCCAAGGCTTTTAAAACAAGACACTCTCAGCCTCCTACAGCCTCCTACAGCCTCCTACAGCCAGGGCCTCTCCCCTGGCTTTTATCCCCTGTGGCTGGAGCCCAATTAATCAATAATTACTAATCATTCATAAGAACATAAGAACATAAGAACATAAGAAAGTTTACAAACGAGAGGAGGCCATTCGGCCCATCTTGCTCGTTTGGTTGTTAGTAGCTTATTGATCCCAAAATCTCATCAAGCAGCTTCTTGAAGGATCCCAGGGTGTCAGCTTCAACAACATTACTGGGGAGTTGATTCCAGACCCTCACAATTCTCTGTGTAAAAAAGTGTCTCTTATTTTCTGTTCTGAATGCCCCTTTTTCTAAACTCCATTTGTGACCCCTGGTCCTTGTTTCTTTTTTCAGGCTGAAAAAGTCCCTTGGGTCGACACTGTCAATACCTTTTAGAATTTTGAATGCTTGAATTAGGTCGCCACGTAGTCTTCTTTGTTCAAGACTGAACAGATTCAATTCTTTTAGCCTGTCTGCATATGACATGCCTTTTAAGCCCGGAATAATTCTGGTCGCTCTTCTTTGCACTCTTTCTAGAGCACCAATATCTTTTTTATAGCGAGGTGACCAGAACTGAACACAATATTCAAGATGAGGTCTTACTAGTGCATTGTACATGTGGCAGAGCAAAGCTCTGCCCTTTTAAATTGGCAGGGATGGGGTTAACTTCCCCTGCCTGCCTGGGTTTATTATGTTCAGGTGGCTGGGGTTGATTAGTTGATTAGGTTGATTAACGATCAATCAGCGCCCAGCCACCTGATATAAAAGGAGGCCTCAGCTTCTCATTTGGGAGAAGGGAGCTGAGGAAGCAGGTTGGTGTTTGTTTTGTGGTTTTTTTAATTTTCTAAATCCAGTGAAGGCATTGCCCAGCCTGGAAACTTTATTTTTGTGAGTTTTATTTTTGCTTTATTTGTGTTTGAGTATCTGTTATTTTGCCCTTGTGCACTTTATTTTTGTTTATTTATAATAAAACAGTTATTTTTTTGAACTGCAGTCTGTCTCTGGGCCTCTATCCACTCGCCAGCCTGCCACATTTGGTGTCAGAAGTGGGATAGCGCCACCTAGAGGCTCAGAGCAGTATTTTTGTTTTGTTTGGTGGAATTTTTGGGATAATTTTTTTTTTTTTTTTTTTGAAAAAAAAAAAAAAAAAAAAAAAAAAAAAAATGGGAAAGAAGAGCAGACAGCGGCAAAGGCAGGAAAAGCAGCTGAAGAAATGTAAGCTGCTGCAGCCACCGCTGGAGGACCCGGCCAGCCTCTTCCCCTGGTGTTCCTGGTGCGGGAAGGAAGACCATCGTTGGCGGTCCTGCCCAGACGTGCCACCGGCAAACTGGTGTGGCCGGTGTGAGGAGGACGGCCACAACTGGGCAGGATGCCCCTACAACCAGGCCCAGGAAGAGGTGCCTTGTTCACCCCGGGCATCAGGGGCCACCCCACTACCTCTAGCACCACCACCTTCACCACCGTCCCAGGAGATCTGGGACTGGTTGATGCACCCTGAGGCAGACCTCGTCCACGATCTCCCCATAGTTATCAACACGCTGTGGCGTCGAGATGGGGAGAGGTGGGAACAGTGGGAGGAACAAACACCAACCTGCTTCCTCAGCTCCCTTCTCCCAAATGAGAAGCTGAGGCCTCCTTTTATATCAGGTGGCTGGGCGCTGATTGATCGTTAATCAACCTAATCAACTAATCAACCCCAGCCACCTGAACATAATAAACCCAGGCAGGCAGGGGAAGTTAACCCCATCCCTGCCAATTTAAAAGGGCAGAGCTTTGCTCTGCCACAGTACAGTTTTAACATTACTTCCCTTGATTTAAATTCAACACTTTTCACAATGTATCCGAGCATCTTGTTAGCCTTTTTTATAGCTTCCCCACATTGTCTAGATGAAGACATTTCTGAGTCAACAAAAACTCCTAGGTCTTTTTCATAGATTCCTTCTCCCATTTCAATATCTCCCATATGATATTTATAATGTACATTTTTATTTCCTGCGTGCAGTACCTTACACTTTTCTCTATTAAATGTCATTTGCCATGTGTCTGCCCAGTTCTGAATCTTGTCTAGATCATTTTGAATGACCTTTGCTGCTGCAACAGTGTTTGCCACTCCTCCTACTTTTGTGTCGTCTGCAAATTTAACAAGTTTGCTTACTATACCAGAATCTAAATCATTAATGTAGATTAGGAATAGCAGAGGACCTAATATTGATCCCTGTGGTACACCGCTGGTTACCACACTCCATTCTGAGGTTTTTCCTCTAATCAGTACTTTCTGTTTTCTACATGTTAACCACTCCCTAATCCATGTACATGTGTTTCCTTGAATCCCAACTGCGTTCAGTTTGAGAATTAATCTTTTGTGCGGGACTTTGTCAAAAGCTTTCTGGAAATCTAAATAAACCATGTCATATGCTTTGTAATTATCCATTATCGATGTTGCATCCTCAAAAAAATCAAGCAAGTTAGTTAGACACGATCTCCCTTTCCTAAAACCATGTTGACTGTCTCCCAGTACCCTGTTACCATATAGGTAATTTTCCATTTTGGATCTTATTATAGTTTCCATAAGTTTGCATATAATAGAAGTCAGGCTTACTGGTCTGTAGTTACCTGGTTCAGTTTTGTTTCCCTTTTTGTGGATCGGTATTACGTTTGCAATTTTCCAGTCTGTCGGTACCACCCCTGTGTCAAGAGACTGCTGCATGATCTTGGTTAGCGGTTTGTAAATTACTTCTTTCATTTCTTTGAGTACTACTGGGAGGATCTCATCCGGCCCAGGGGATTTGTTTATTTTAAGAGCTCCTAGTCCCTTTAACACTTCTGCCTCAGTTATGCTAAAGTTATTTAAAACTGGATAGGAACTGGATGACATGTGGGGCATGTTGTCAGTATCTTCCTTTGTAAAAACTTGTGAAAAGTAATCATTTAACATATTTGCTATTTTTTTTTCTTCCTCTACGATTTTGCCATTTGTATCTCTTAAACATTTAATCTCCTCTTTGAATGTTCTCTTGCTGTTGTAATATTGGAAAAACATTTTGGAATTGGTTTTAGCTCCCTTAGCAATGTTTATTTCTATTTCTCTCTTGGCCTTTCTAACTTCCTTTTTGACTTGCGTTTGCAGTTCTGTGTACTCTTTCTGCGTACTTTCTTTTTGGTCCTTTTTTAATGCTCTGTAAAGTGCCTTTTTTCGCTGAATATTTTTTTTAATTGATCTATTAAACCATTTTGGCAATTTAGTTTTACATTTAGATTTGTCTACTTTAGGGATATAATTGTTTTGCGCCTCTAGTACTACATTTTTGAAGAACAACCATCCTTCTTCTGTGGGTGTTTTCTCTATTTTACTCCAATCTACTTCTGTTAGTCTCTGTTTCATTCCTTCATAGTTTGCTTTTCTAAAATTGTAAACCTTAGCTTTAGTCATTACTTTTGGGGTTTTAAAAAACACTTCAAATGAGACCATGTTGTGGTCTGAGTTTGCCAGTGGTTCTCTGACCTCTGTTTTAGTTATTCTATCTTCGTTATTTGAAAAGACTAAATCAAGGCATGCCTCCCCTCTAGTGGGTGCCTTCACAAATTGTGTTAGGAAGCAGTCATTTGTCATTTCCACCATTTCTATTTCATCCTTCGCGCTACCCACCGGGTTTTCCCATTTTATTTGGGGGAAGTTGAAATCCCCCATTAGTATGGCTTCTCCTTTGCTACACACATTTCTAATGTCATTGTATAACAGATTATTGTGCTCACCGTCTGAATCTGGCGGTCTATAGCATGCTCCTATTATTATGCCTTTTGAATTTTTGTCTGTTATTCTGACCCATATTGATTCGGTTTTATTTTCTTTGTCCAGGTTTAACACCTGGGCTTCAAGACTGTTTCTTATGTATAGCGCTACCCCTCCTCCTCTTCTGTCCTGCCTGTCTTTCCTATACAGTGTATACCCACAAATATTATATTCGTCCCCATCACTCTCAGATAACCACGTTTCTGTAACACCTATCACATCATAGTTACCTGTTAGTGCAGTAGCTTCAAGTTCTAGAATTTTGTTTCTGATACTTCTAGCATTTAGATAAATACATTTAATGGTTGTCTTACCTGAGTTGTTGTTCTTGTTTTGATGCGGTCTCCCTTCTGTTTTTTTGTTGATTTCTCCCCCTTTCCTTTCTAGTTTAAATGCTTCCGAACCTGCTCGAGGATCTTTTCTCCGAGTAGACTAGTTCCCTTGTTATTTAAATGCAGTCCATCCCGTCTATACAGATAGTCCTCGTTGTAGAATGTGGTCCAATGATCAAGATAGGTGAAGCCTTCCCGTGTGCACCACGTCTTCAGCCATTCGTTTTGAATTTGCTCTCTGAATTTGTTTTGCAGGGATTTTGGTCTGTCTCTTCCAATGTTGTTTGTACCGATGTGGACGACTACTACCGGGTCGTCTCCTGTTCGTTCTAGGAGCCTGTCCACGTTTTCAGTGATGTGCTTGACCGAGGCTCCCGGAAGGCAGCACCCTGTTGTAGTAAGGTGGTCCAAACTGCGAATTGAACTTGCTGTGTTTCTCAATATGGAGTCCCCAACAATCATGACCTCCCTTCTTTTTACTGTCTGGTCACCACTGTCAATAGGGTCCTGGATGTTGTTCCTTTCATTCTCTTGTTGTTGGTTCTGCTCATCAAAATTCTGAAGTGACTCAAATCTGTTGGTTGTTTTGATTTCTGGTGGTTGTGTTTGACGAAGTTTCTTTTTTTCCCTGCTTCTGCCTACCTGAACCCAGCTGTTCTGACCTTCTATCTCCCTGGTGGCTTTCAGTCTGTTAGGGGTGATGCAGACTTCCATGAATTGTGGGTGTGCCAGTTCCTCAAGATCCTGTTGCTGTCTCACTTCTTCCAGCTCCATTTCTAGCATACTTACTAGTTTATGCAAATCCTGGATCGCGCTGCACTTTAGGCACACTTGGTTTAGCTCCGCTGGGTTTTCTCGGATTTCCCACATCAAGCAGGTGTCACAGATTATTGGCTTGAAGACCATGTTGAGGTTTTTTTTTTTGAAGTTTAGTTTCTTCTGCAGCCGTCAACCTGCTTTCAAACTGCTTCGAAACTGCTCTAATTCAATTAGAGCTCCAGCCACATTCTCACATGTTTTCCTGGCAGTGAGGAATTTAACCCCCTCCCTGCCAGTTCCAAACACATTCATATAGATGGGGCGGTTCCCCGTCACAGATCCCCAGTAAGCTCTTTTGCTGAAGACAATGATGAAATGGCCACTGGCTTTCTTGCACCCAGTACAGTTTTCTCTCTGACAGCAGAACTTTGATAATTTCTCCAATTGACACCCACTATCTCTAGGAGAAGTGCTCTTGGTTTACAGACTCATCCTGACATAACTGTGTGGTGCAGTTACCGTACCACACCGACCCTTTGCTTTTGTTTAGACAGTGCTATTTAAAGATTTCCAAATGGACTTGGGGTCATTTACAATTCTCTCACTGAAAGTGGACATAGTTAACAAATTGAACTGTGTAAAGTATGTTTCTGACCATGCTTTTTGGTCCCATCCACTTTTGACCATTTCCAAGGTTTAATGATGCAAATGGCCCCAACTAGGGCTGTACAGGATTATATGTGACCAACATTACAGCCTACCTGAAGCATGAGCATGATACTGTACTTTCATTTTGTGGATATGTACTGTACATCAAAGACAAACCTTCTTGAATAATTATTTATGTTAATTCTGTACCAGTTATTTACATAATGTCTGACGTCTTCTATTATCTGTGAACATTTTCAACCAGTTAGTCACGGCTTTGTGTGATTATGCCTGAGAGACTGGATGGCTTTAATGAAAAGAACCCATAAAGCCTGGCCAAGTACCAAATTCAAAACTATTTCTATCATGGGGTGATTGAGAGGGCTCTTAAAAGATTAAAATAAGTCTGGCTGTTAAGCTCAAATGATTAAAAAATCTGTAAAGAATGTCCCCCCTTTCAAACTTTTTAATTTAAAAATTGTACAATGAAAACATATACATGTATTAGAGTACATGTGAGTAAAGTATTTAAAACTATGCTAATACCATTTCTGAGGTTGTTTATCAAGTAGAAACAAATAGAAATACCCAAATGTAACTGCTTAAATTAAATCTCCTTGAGTCAGTGACAGTAAAATAAATCCTGCAGTATTAACAACTACATTCATATTTTGTTAAATTATCCATGGTTAGGCTGTATTTTTGTTTTTACGGTAAGCAAATGGCTTATACATTTTATGGTCTAAAAATAGGTATTTCAAGATATATCACAATAGCCCAACATATCCAGCAGACTTGTAAAGGAGTCGTCAAACCTCGAGTCCAATTCGGGTCTGAGTCTTTTGCGGCAGTGACTCATGTGTCAGATTCACGAAAAATGCAAATCAATTTTCTTTAAATGGGAAATTACTTTTTTTTTTTTTAATATTTTGCTTCATATACAAAGTGCAGGATCCTGTAACAGTGTGCTGTATAGTATTCTATAATGTTTTTGACAGGGTTGTATACAAGAACTGTGCGATACCCAAGTGGTGAAATTACAGGGATACTACCCAAGGCTGCTCAGTGATGCTTATTATATCCAGGGTAGGCATTCTATCCAGGGTGCTTATTTCTTTTCCAGAAACTGAGTAGCAAAATCCATTGCTCATTACATTCAGAAAAACACACCACAAAAGAATACCCTCAACGATTATCTTTTTTGTGTACTGTATATAAGAGACAGCAGAAAAAGTAATCACCTCCAAATAATTGAGTTATCTTACAGTAAATCTGTATATCAGACATATTATGTTATAATCATAATATATATATATATATATATATATATATATATATATATATATATATATATATATATATATATATAACAAAAGCAAGAAGTTTATGGAAAAGAATAGTTCTTAACGCGAAGATTCCGAGTACAACTCAGTACAACTTTTCCAAATGGAATGGTAAAGTTGATTAGCTCATCTCACAGTTATTAAAAAAGATATGGTAGGACTAGCTCTTTGTTTTATTGCCCTGTAGATGCCTTTCATTAGCAGGCAAACACAGTTAATACAAGGCTGTTAGGGGATAGAGTCCCAGCAACTCCATCTCCAAGAAGATTTTCAGCTTTGTATCCATGTGTCTTTTATGATTCAGTTGATTATATAATTACTGTATGATTCCAAGCAACCAAGACTTGTAGCTACAAGCTAAAAACCCAAGTTTAAAACACATAAGAGTTTTATTTTCTAATGAATTCCATAATAACTGTATCTTTTCATATCCAAGTAACTGAATAGCCTAGCATTTAGAGTTACAAAATTGATTTATTAGCTTCTACTTCTTCAAAAGGACATTTAATCTTCAATGATTGTTTTTAAATATTAATTATTCCTCTTCACAAAATTAATAGAAACCTTATTACTATTCATGCAAACTCTAAGAATAGAGTCATATTAGAGTTTATAACTTCATTTAATTAAACATTAAATGTTTTAAAATACATTCTTTAGTTCCTCTCCACAAAAACTGAGAACAAAAATAAAGCTGGAACACAATAATGTGTCATGAAGTTCTAAGAGATGACTAAAAATGCCACATTTTAAATATGTTCATCATCTGTTTTTTGGAGCATTTATTACCATTGAGACATTATGCTGAGGTCATGCAGTAGAATACAAATACAATTATTTATAACAAAAAATAAACTGAATTACAACCAACAAGACCCACTTGTACAGTACCTTATAGAAGATTTGACTAGTCCTTGACTTGAGCAGCTATGTCAAGATATCACAGGGGAAGGTATATGAAAAGACAGATAGGTTCATATTTGTTAGTAATATGAAAATACCCCTGTGGAAGGGTGGTGGATAATTCACTGACAAAGGAGACAGACAGGTGGATTTGGCAACACCGCACAGGTGCCCAGTTTTATTTTGGGGTGCTGTTTTCCTTTTCGCCCGCAGATGGCGCTGTTGGTCCGTGGTCTGCTTACCAACGATGGTAAACAGAACCACGGGAATACCAAGCGATGGTACACAATACCGGCGCACTTGCAGGTGCTTCGAAACAATAATTCAAAACAGAAGGCACAAAGAAACAGGGAAAACAAAACAGTAACAAAACTACAAAGAAAAGGTGCTGCACTTGACAGCTATATCCCAGTCGCCGCTACCCGTGCAACCCGGATCACCATCCTACACTGCCGGCTAACTAGCCTGCCCCGTTACAATACTCCGGGGTCTGCCCAAGGGTTCCCCGCTCTCACTATCTCGCTGTGAAACTCTGTTTCTTTTTCTCCCAGCTGATTCTCGGTCCTGGACCAGAGCTTCCACACTCTCGGCGCGTCTAAGTGGGCAGACCTGAGGAAACAACAGAGCGTTAACTTATAGGGCTAACAATCTCCCCAAGACCCGCCTCTCAGCCATTCAGAGAGGGGGAAAGTCCACACACCCACTTTCCCACCTCCCCGTGTCACTGCCATGACTCACGGCGGTTGTTGGACGACTGCCGCCCTCTTCCTGCAGCACCGTGAACAAGCCAGCAGAGTCAGCACAGATCTCCCCCTGCTACAACCCCATTGAGCATTCAACATTAGTTTGTTATAGAACAGTGAAGAATAACAGTGTTTGTGGATATCTTTAAGAAATGACTTAGAATTTTCAGGAAGAATCAGCTATTGGCAGCTTATTGTGCAACAATAATTGGCTTTTTGGAAAAATCAAGTCCTGCAGGTCTCAAACCATGTAATTGTTGTTGGTTGGGAATAGCCACTCAGAATAAAATGAGAACTTGAAGCTCCATTAGAGAGAGGACCACCAGGGAGCTGGAAAAAGGAAGTGCTGTAAGTAAAACCACAGAGGAAAACCAATGAAGGCTTTGCCCAGCCTGGTTAAATTAAAACAGAGTGGTTTTGATGGGGAAAACAGTTTAGCCATCCCAACCCTTTAGTTAGCGAAACCAAAAGTTGAGTTAGTACTCTGAGGGTAGTTAGGTTTATGTTTGTTTATTTTGTTTTTGTGAATAATAAAATTGCACAAAAGTGCTTAAACCTGCAGGTCTGGTCTCTGGGTCAGTATTTTAAAGGTGTTTCCCACGTGACTCGCCTCGACTGAGGACCAGTGATATATATATATATAATATATATATAAGGGTATATATATATATATATATATATATATATATATATATTATAAATATATAAATGTATCTAAATTATTTTAATATAATAATTACATGATTTGTAATTACAGCAATGTAATATTTCAAGAGACAAAATGCATTTATGTCATTATTTGTTTTAATATTTACATTCTGGCAGTTTTTTTAGTTGCACAATTGTCCTAATCAAGGGACTTGAATGCTGTATTTTGTATACATACCAACCATCGCTGTTGATAGCAACACACCAAACCATGCATCTAAAGACATACCATTGCTAGAACACAGCCAGGAAAGGCATTGACAGCTAGCATGTGTTTAATTCATTAAATACATGACTAGAACTAAAGTGTCTGGTTTGGTTTACATTTAAGCTTTGTAACTGATTAAAGCCAGCCTGCTGTATAGTCTGGAATTTAACAATGAGAGGCCAATTCCCTGTGTCATCCATTCCATACAAATACAGCAATCAAAAGGACACTAGTAATCACTTGAGTCATTAAAATTCACTGTTCCTCGTGGTTTTCTTTTGAAACTTCTCTAATCATATGAAATTCACATTGACAATTTTTCAAACTGTCTAGAGACGAGTAGTCATCGCACTGATAAATCAGAGAAATTGGCAGGTATGGGATTTCTAGTTTTTTAAAATGGGATTAACAGTGGACAGTGAACATCAATAAACTACATTCCCAGAGCACATTAGCATTGCGCTATGAGAGTTTAGATCTGACTGTGACATTTTTTTTTTTTTTTTTGGTATACTTTCAGTTGAAAAAAAAAATCAAATTTATTTTTTATAGCCAACCTTTAGGAATTTCTAGTCGCGCATGTGCGCCTAAATTAAAATGTACGTTTGCATGAGCATTTTTTTAGTCTCATATGCAGAAACTGTCTGGCTAATTTCATCAGCAGTAACTAAAACTATTGTATGCTTATATGTTAGTGCTTGTTCTGATTTTTCCTGAGATCCACCAAAAATATTTTGTGATCCATCCACTGTAAGTAATCCCTAATACTGTAGAGTGTTAATTGTGCAAAAAAAATCACAAGGCATTATTCCCATTTTAAGGCACCTGAGGTGTTTTAATAAAGGCTGCTCAACTCAACAAAAATCCGCCCAGGATAATCTTTCAGAGGGCATTCCCCCAAGCCAATACATTGGACTTATTTGCAAAAAAGCACATGGCACCAACCCCCCCCCCCTAATTATGTGATTACCGCCCCCTCCCCCTGAGAGCCCATTTTGAGAATATGGCCTCCAGAGAAAGACCAATATATATATTACTTTGAAATAACCTTTTCTATTTTGAAGCCAGCTTGCACATAATGCATTTTTAAGCACATAAAGCTATCAAATTAATTGAAAACACGTGGCCCTGAATTCCTTACTTTTCACAGTGCTTGTGTCAAATTATTGGTTATAAAAGCAACCATGGAAAAGTTGTTTTAAAAATGTTTTTCTTTTTTTTTTTTTTCTGCCATGAGGGAACCTTATGAGTCAAACAATCAGAAGACATATAATTGGAATAGTTGCAAAGGCTACTGAGAAAACAATTTGGTGTGTGACATAAACATATATATATATGGCCGGTGAGTTGTGTTCAACCAGCAACTATAACCAATTTAGATCTCTTGATCGGTGAATTTAGGATCTCAGGGTTTTTTTTTGTCACAATAGCTTAGTGAGTGAGTACCACATTTTTAATCAATCTAAACTTCAAGAAGCATTTGTTAGTTTTTATAATACTGAAGGACAGAAGTATGTTTTCTGATTTTAAAGCATTTGAGTATAATGGCAGCGGTTGATGATAGTAACAAGGAAGCATTCTTTACAGTTTTTACTCTCACCCTTATCAAGAAAAATAATGGGTATGACCAGATGCTTAGTTAGTTTCTGCAGACAACTGAAAAATAAAAAAATGTCTGCAAAATAGTCTGTATTAACAAAACGTCCTACAGTCCCAACAAAGGTGTAAGCTCGTTTCATGACAATTAACATACTTTAAAATCAAGAAGAAAAAAAAAAAACGTTTACAAACCTGTGAGTAAAGCAGTCAACATGTGCATGCTGTATTGTTGCAAAAGTCCATAAAAATGACATCATCAGCATGTGCTACTGAAATTAAATGAAACCAAAATCTTTTAGATGGCATACTGTGGTATTCAGATACTGGTTTAACGTTATTTGACAGTGATCTTGTTTACCATTAACTAGCAAGGGCTGTGGAGATACTCAGGTTTTCCTAGTAATTTCATTTACAAAGTTTAAAGTTGGTAGGCATTCATTTAACAGAATAAAGTATGTTAATTACTCAACATAAAACAAATCGGAGTACCAATCAATAACACTCTGACAGTGTGACTTAATACAGAATCTGGTTTCTTTTAATATTGATCAATCTTAAAGTGAATTATTCAGAAGTTCTGCACAGACCTACATATCAGTCCTTCATTTTAACCCCAAAAATTAATATTTAATGGTAACTGCCAAGGTTGGTACAACCCCCACAGTAATTGTCATGCTAACATTTTCGGGTACTACTGCTATTGTAAGATGGCTATCTTATTCAAAGGTTTGAATATATTCAAAGCGAATATTTAGCTGGTTGAGGTAAAGCAGGCAACCAATGTCTTCACAAGCAGCATTGCACAATAGGAGGTGTGGTCAAATAACTTCTTTTAGGATGCTTTTATCAGACGAATCATTAACCTGCAGCTGAAGCGATTTGGGGAATGGTAATTACCCTCATTTTACCACTACAACAGATTGACAAGGTAGGTCTGCAGCCTTTCCCGTAATGATTTCAAGTATCAGTGATGTAGGAATGGCAGCTGTGCTTTAGGGATCAAATAGTATTTATCAAATCAGTTACTGTTTGTGAGTAGTGTGAGTAGTGAATCACCACAATATTGCACCTTTGAAGTCAATAGGAACCAATGGTCTGCCTGCCATGTAAAGTGTTGAGTCGGGAATGAAAGCCATGATGCAAAGTCTTCACCTTGCAACACTACCATTTTATAACACCCAGCCATTAGAAAACAATGTGTGCAGTATGTTCCTATGTGATACCTCCTAGCCTACCTTTGGTGTCGGATGCCATACACAACAATTTTAAAACACTGCTGCCTTGACATATTTAATAATTCAGTGCAGTTTGTGGTGAATATGTAGAATGTATAGAACTGGCTTCTTGTAAGAAGTTACATACAATCTTTCTTATTTCCCAGGTCGTTTATAATCTGCCTCAAGCACCGGCTGTCTTTTTATTGCTTTTTGTGTTCCCCTGTGAGTTATAATCTAGTTTCAGAGTTCTAGGTTCAATCTAACATTTTCTTTTTAAAGTTACAGCAATATCCCTCTAAATAAATACCCGTTTTACTTTAAAAATAGACAGATTAGTCTAGTGATATTATAAATCTTCAATAGGACTATTGAACAGCATTAATCTATGAGGGCAAATGTGTTCCAACCAGGGCACTGAGGTAAAAAGCTGCTGTTACTCGATAGTGTTGGAGGTCTCTCTCTTCGTACTAAAAAGAAACATATTAGAAAATAATGCAAATGTTTTCTGCTTTATTTTTTGGATAAGTGTCATGCTTGTATTATTATTTATACACTTTTCTGACAACAGTTTAATGTCATCTTAATGTGTCGGACTGCCACTGTTTCTATCAACAGAGAAGAATTCAATCTGCTCAAGGACTTCTGAATGCCAGACACCACATTAAAAGACAAAACAAATCTAATTTGAATGTTGGATGTTGCCACCTCAATTTCATTATTTCAGTTAAATCACCATGGAGATTATTGAGGAGTGTTTTTTTTTTCTTTGGCAACTATTGTAAGTTTTACAGAATTAGTTGAGCTGCAGCAAAACTGTAGTGTCAGTGGAAACACCAAGAATGAATGCAAAGGTTAGAAATAGGAGTATAAAAAAATCAACAGTTTATGGGCGTATACTCCAGTGCAATCCAAAACAAAAGTAGTGGGCTATGATGCATTCTCATTTGGCATTTTCTCTATAAAACAGGAACATGCTGGTAAAGCCATCGCCCTTAATCTCATGACCTGTGGCTTTGCTCCCTGAAGAGTAGGCATATCTTGTTAGCTCTGTCTCTTGTATGACATGTCTGCCAAGTCTTTGACACCTCACATTCTGTCATCTTCCACCCTGATGCAGCTCCAGAAACTTTGCTGATAGTGGTACTTTTTTTAGACAGCAAGGGTGACACTTTGAACAAAATGACTGTGGCAATGCATGTTTGGGACATTAATGGTGTTGACCTCTATGCTGCTGTTGCATTTCGACCTAATTGAGTAGGCTTGAGATGTATAAACCAGGAATAAAATCAATACCACTCTTTTGCAAATGAAACTTTGTTTGAAAGTCTTTTTAATCTACCCCCCACCCCCCAATTGTTATCAAGACATTGGGTCTTTAAGAAATACACTTTTTTAAAAAAAATACTGAACATCAGAAAAATAGGAATGTATAATAAACATGACATGCTAGAAAAGACGACCCCTTGATTTTTGTTGTAAATACTGGAGTGCTCTGCATAGGAATTACAAAAGGAACATAATATGAAATTTAGTTTTTTTTTTTCTCCTTGGAAATCCTGTTTATAATTCATCTTGTCCAGCTTACATTTTTTTGTTTATCTCTGCTCTGCAGGTTATCAAAGTAATAAACAGATCCTAATGCAAGTACAGAATTAGCGTTGTCCTTGAAAACATATTAATCTACTGAGGCAATTTATAATTGACTGAAAGTTCATTTTAGTAGTCAGACACTTTGGATACAAGACGTAGGCCGCAATAGGTGCTGGTGACGAAACCATCCACATACTGTATAATAACAGAAAAAATTATTGGTTTCTACTATCTACCAAGGCAGTGATCACCCTGTGCCCCACAACTCAAGCCTGTGATAATACAGTGGACATTGTTCAACAATACAGTCTTTGCTGGAAGGCTTCTGAATGACTGCCAAATAATTAGACCAACATACTACAAATTGGAATGAAAAAAAAAACATAGTTGGCTAGTTACTTGGTGCAGCCAAGTCATTGCATAAAACCATATCTTTAAAATACAGTATTTTCGGTAAATGGTACCTGTGGAAGGGTAGCATTGTGGTCAGGCAGTCTAGCAAAGGGAATAGCAATGAGACTAGGCCACGATACACTGTGCAATTGCATGATCGATCGTATGCAGTCGCGGCTGATCGGTCCGGGGTCAGTAGAGTGCGCTTGGCTGTGATGCACTCTATATAGAGATTGTTTGGGTGATGTTGCTATGCTCACGAAACATACAGCATGTGTACTTTTGTGTTTGTAAACATGTCAATGTGTTTATTTTACAGAACGTATTAAGGATTAATTTTTTTGTTTTTAATAAAAACATTAAAAAAAAAAAATAATTAATTATCTAAAAAAAAATATATCTTTGCATAAATTTCATCATCCAGAGCACTCGTGCTTTCAGTTTAGGACTGTTTCGGTATATCCCTTACAAAAAAGTAATATAGGCTACTGCAAGTAGTTATGACCCTATTGGTAACGTCCTATTTTGGCACACTTGCAGTATTACTTTTGGACATTTTTTTGTAACAGATATATATATATATATATATATATACATATGCAGGCTATTATTCTTACTAAACAGGAGTAATTATTTCATTAATTGATGGGCGTATTATTTTCATTGTTATTTTATACATTACCGAAGTTCAAAAGGTGAAATATTTGTGGGGGTTTAATTTTTAAACACTCAACATGTATACACTTAATTAAACACCACAAATAACTCACCTTTTGTACTTCAGTTGGACAAATTTGCTAACATTTTCTTGGTTAGCTACTTAAATTGATTGATTACTTTGTAGTTTTATTTCCCCTTCCATTATTTTTATTAAAATGTTTAAATTGACCAGGTGCTTGTAAACTTGTAAGTTCATAGAAAACTTTTAAAACTTTTCCCAGTTTACCACAGTTTCATGTGTATGACTATGAGTACAGGAGCAGAGCGGGAAATTTGCCGGCTCTCTCCTGTCAAGTTCAAGTTCTTTCCTGTCAGCGTAGATGTTGTCATGTGACTCCTCCTTGCTCACTAATTGAATACTTGTCCAGGGCGATTGTATCCGATTGCATGAAAATAGAGCCCCGCTCAATAGCTTGCGATAGGATGCAATCCGATCGAGCCTGATTGCACGGTGCGATAATGATGCGATAACAATGCAATCATGGGCACCGAAATTGCATATTGTATCATGGTCTTAAGAACATTAAGAGCACAACCATCTGCTCTTGTGTGCTCAACTGTCTCCCAGCTCCTCTTTTATATCTGGTTAATGTAAATGGGCAATTCATCAACCAATTAACCTTAACCCTATTCTTAAATGTATATTCAATAATTTAAAACACACAAATTTACAGTACACAAATTAACATATTTTGCCACACTAACACGGAAGTATGGAGTGTGATAGAATAGGAATTATATGTCTTCTGCATTATTATTAATGCTATTTCATGATTTCAGTTTTGTTTAGACATTTCCATCTATGTATCTAATAGTATTTATCTTTATTAATACATTGGTAAAGCTTATATGAACAGACATCAGTATTATATTCTGACAGGGAGACCATGTTGGTGGTTCTGGAGTGCATATGCTTTTATGGAAGCTGGGACGTGCAACAGGACACTCGTTGCTAAGGAACTAATTGAGCAGGTAGGCTCGACCGGTGCTGAGTTGATTGGAAGGTTTTGATTGTCAGGGAGGCTGCATGGAGCTCAAAAAGCATGTTCTCCACAGCTTGAGTCTACTGCACAGCCATTGATACACAGACGGCTGTTGAGCGTAAGCTTGTGTTTGTTTACATTGAGGTAGAGAGCGTCCGCTCTGCAGGAACTATTATACGAAACCCTTCCGCTCAAAGACGGTGCTCAAAGGCATTGCTAAACCAAGGCCATGTGAAAGGGCTGTTTGAAGAGGCAGGAGTCCCGTGAAAATGCCGGGACTCCGGAAGCCCAGAAGTAGTTTAGTTTAGGGGATGTTGATCCCAAACAGTGTAGAGAGGGTTTGCGTAGAGTAGTAGGTTCCTGGAGCGGGATGTTCCTTATAGTGACACTAGCACTCGCTATTAGTGTGGCAAACTTTTATTTTAAACTTTGTTTTCTTTTTTAAATGTGACACGAGGGCTGCCATTGCTGGTATCCTAGTGTCAGCATTGATGTTGTTATTAAATCTGCTCTCCTGTGCGGCGCGTAAACACCCACTGCTTTGTGTCTGACTCAGTATTGTTCAGTGACGACCCGTCCAGGTAACATTTCATCCTCTTACATATGGGTTAGACTAATTCAAAACTAATCTATATATTATATTTTTGTTGATTTAGGGATATTTCTGTCATTTGCTGAAGCCAAAGATTTTTCATCACCCTTTAAAATGTATCGTTTTTGCTTAATAAAGTTGAATTAAACCTGCTGAATAATGTTTTGTTAACATATTAAATTACAATAAATTGAACAATGTTATATTTTGAAATCTAACATGAAATACTGCACTGCTATCATGGCTGCCATAGATTTTTGCTCTATCATTTTGTAGTTTCTTTGATTACATGATGTTAAATAAAATATCTAAATTATGTTCATATTGTTTGTATGTATTTATTTATTTATTTTTAATATGTCTCAATCCTAAAATTCTTGGTGATGCACAACTTTCGACTTTAGCTGTACAGTACCAAGTGGAATAATCAATTGACAGGACACAGGGAACAATATAAAACAACTAAATAACTGCTCCTCTTTAGAGCCATGCATTGGATTTGTAGGCAAAAAAGTTACCAGCTGGAAAGAGCTTTTTATCTTGCATGTGTTAGATGTGGCCAGGAGCTGCCAGAGAGATATTTTCTGACAGCTTGGCAGAGCGGTTGGGAACAGATCCATGTATGGAAGCAAGCACAGAAAAGGGTAGATAAGCGGACACCAGCTATGCAAACCATGTTTAGAGACACTTAAAGGACAAGAATCTCAAATCATGTCTTTCTGTTAAATTTAGAGAAGCTATCGTATGAAGTCCTTTTCCCTCTCCAGTTCCACAGAGTTGCCAGGACTGCAAAGAGGTGAGTAGGACCATTTCTTATTACAGTACCTTTTTATACTGTGTTTAAGCCCAATATTTATCATCTGCTGTAACAAGTTCTTCAGGGGGTTTCATTCCATTGCTCAGGTTGATTCAAAAGTGAAAAGCTGTGATTTAATGTTGCAGTTTTGAAGACTAAGCATTATATTGTAGAAGGAATACACATAATCACTGCCCTGCTATGCTGCCACAGATATTTTTTTTAAGTACAATGTTGTTGTTTTTTTATTTTATTTTTTTGGTTTTACAAAAGCTGTATTGGTTTTTCCCTTTCACAAAATTAGAGCAAAGTATAGGCTTGAAAAAAAACCTTTTGAAAAGCTGTTTATTACAAAATGTATATGTCTCTCTAGCAAAATACTTCAGTGGAAAGTCGTGTATGCCTGCATGGATATAAAAACAACATGTTTTTCATAAGCTTTACATTTTAAACATGTTGATTGGTGTCAGATTCACTGCTGTCATGAATCCTGACTGTAATTTTCTGCTGCCACTAAAGAAATACTTCTTTTGCTTGTAAGGTTCATAATGAACAAACACCTTACAAACAGTCCTAAAGCACTTTGTTTCAATTTCGAATAGGCTTCTTGCATTTTGCTCATAATATAATTCAATGATCGACTAATTTGCAGTTAGAATCATCACTAATGCACATATAATACTAATAGTGCTATGCTGAAACTAAACGAAACATTACGCCACATACGACATTACATGACAAATATGTTACGTATATCAACATAACAAATGTCAAATGTAAATATTTCAACTACATGCATTGTGCATAATACTTGTTAAGTATTAGTTGTACTATTGTACAGTAACTGGTTTCAGTGTTGGGAATGAGGTGTGCTGGATCTGTTTTAATAGATTATATGAAACAATATATGAAATGATATGAAAATGTAGTTTAGTATTAAATGGAAGAACTCGGGACATTAACAGCAACTGTAATCACCTGAGCGTAGCATGCACCCTCAATCCTTTACACATTTTAGGAGAATTTCTACATGTTGTATTTAGGTTGAACACTGTACTTTAAACGTTTTTCTGGACACTAGATATTTTGCCATGATTACATACTTTACTTTCAACCAAACTGAGTGTCAGTCCACGTAAAGTTTTTGTATTTTTTTTAAGTGTGTTGTTTTCCTTTGGGGTTTTTTTGTTCCACTTCAGCTACCTTTTTTGTATGTCTATATATAACTAAACATTAGTGCAAGTGTTTATTACATGTGCTGCCTTTCTTTCTTATGTTCCCCTGTGAAAGTCTATGTTTTGCTGGGGTATTTTGTTTAGCATTTATGTTTTATTTATTAAAGTTATAATTTGTTTTAAGTTTTAATTTCGGTAGGCTTAAGTTACCAGCCTGGCACCCAAATTGGCAAACAATCATCACACTATACAGTATACAGCAGTATGGTGCGTTTGACAATGTCGTCTATATGAAGTGTGCATTGCAGAAGAGATGGTGTTCTACAAGATATAACCCAAGGCAGTTCTGTCATTCGAGTTCTGTCACACGGGATAAGCGTTATATACAGTCTGTGCATTTTATTTCAAAATTATGATCAGTAAATGTACATCAGTTTGTTTCACCATGTTCCTTATTTGTTGTTCTCAATAAAGACATCATGAAAACACAATAAATCAAATTGAATATCTCACAATATTGGTTTTAAAGCTTAGATAAGACTAATTAAAAAGAACCATGATGTCGTGGGCACGGGGCACTACTAAGACATTTTTTTTTAAATTACTAAGACATTTTAAAAATTATTTATATATATATATATATATATATATATATATATATATATATATATATATATATATATATATATATATATATATATATATATCTAATACTACTACAAATCCTTAATTATTAGTAGAACGTCCTGCAAAAAAGCGTTTTACTACTGTCTTCAAAAAGTCTTTTACTTGGCAAATGTCCCTCCAAAAGCACAATGCTATACATTTGTTATCTCACAGAAAATCTGCAGCTATAGGTAGGGGCTGTCAGCAGACCACAGGTATTAGCAAACAGAGGGTTCTTAAAAACAAATCTTATGCTGTGTCAGTTGTTATCAGAACAAGAAAAGAAATCGCAAGAAAAGCAATTTACTACACTACAAAAGCTATCTCAGTGTTTAAAGAGAGCAGAGAAATCGGTATGAAGGTCATTTTCTGTTTTCAAGGACTTCTGCAGTACTTAAAAAACAGCATTGTGCTCCCCCTGGTGAAGAGCTAAAGTCATCCTCTTAGTCTCGGTCTCATAACATCCAACATCAGGGAAAAACAAAATACTCATGTCTCTTCTCACATTACCCTGTTTGTCGTTATATTAAATGTACTTAACCCACGTATGTTATATTTAGCTTGCTAGGCTAAGCTGAAACATTTTACCTTAGGCAAACCATAAATCAATGTAATACTGTATCTAATTAAAAAACATTATATATATATATATATATATATATATATATATATATATATATATATATATATATATATATATATATATAGATAGATAGATAGATAGATAGATAGATAGATAGATAGATAGATAGAGATATATATGGATGGATATATATGGATGGATGAAGTATTGCCCAAGTACTAAAATGCTATGGATAGATAGAGCTTTTCTAATAAGGAAGGCTTTGTTCAAGCCTGTCTTGGAGTGCATAAAAGTTGTATGTTTTTTAAGGGGATATTGTACAGTACAGTATGCTGGGACTTTCTGTGCAACATGTGGAGTTATGCAAAACGTACATAATAACTAGTTACATACATTTCATCAGTGATGTTTTTTTTAGCAAGTGATTCTTGCAGCTCATGGGAATGAATATACAGTATAGAATATACAGTCTGCCCCAACTCTATCCTTTACTTTCATCAACAATCATAACATCAGGCAGACACCTGATTGGAAACTCGCATTATCCTCCAAGTATGCCTCCCTCACATATACATTTTGAATTACTAATTGAACCTGTTGGTTCATCGACATGATACTTGCCCTCTACTCATTTTTACATTTGACTAATGGTCCCAAAACAATGCCTGATATCATTATGTACCAAACAGCTATATGTCCTGAGATGACCTGATTATAAAAGACTGCTTTATAGTTTACAAAGTGAAAAGGATGAAGGAAAACAACAGTTGACCAAGTTGTTTTTCCCCAGTTTGCATTATATGTATAGTTTTTACTTATTTTTACATCCAATTAGGTTTGTTTAAGGGTAATTTTCAATTGTGTCAGTTGCAAGTGCTTGCTGTTTGCATGCTGAACAAAGTGTGATGTTGTTCTCGCATCTATGTGTTGTGGAATCTGAATTTTTCACACATTTTAAGCTCCATCACTTGTGTTCCACTGCGGTAAATTTATGCCACATTCCTATCTGCACAATGAAACCAAACCACATTTCTATCTCTGGGTGTGACACTACCCTATCACATGTGGTAGTTGGATAGTGCTCCTTGTGACCCAGAGCTAGACTGCAGTTTAAAACAAAAAAAAATTGAAAATAGATAATTGGATCTGCTGGAACCCCAATGCCTCCCAAACCTAGTGGGATGGCGGACTGGAGGACCTCTTCGGTGGCCTTGAGGACCAAGGTTGGTGCCTTACATGAAGGGAGTTTGGGCACAAGGTGGTATGTTGCCCCCTCCAAGAGAAAGAGGAAGAGCTGCCTGCCCGAAGGTTGAAAAAGACCAAACTGCCTGCCCCAAAACAAAAGAAGGGTAGGAGAGGCCATTCCTGGAGGCAAGGAAAGGAGCCCGAGTGCCAGAGAGGGGAGCACAGAAAAAGCCAGCCTCACGTCCGCATCCAGAGGGCTCAGCGCCCACTTCCTTGCCACTGCCGGAGTGCCCAGTGTTGCCACTGCCAGAATACCCTGCACCACTGGCAGCGTCACCACAGCTGACAGCATCACCACTGCCAGAATACCCTGCACCGCTGGCAGCGTCACCACAGCTGACAGCATCACCACTGCCAGAATACCCTGCACCGCTGGCAGCGTCACCACAGCTGACAGCGTCACCACTGCCAGAATACCCTGCACCGCTGGCAGCGTCACCACAGCTGACAGCGTCACCACTGCCAGAATACCCTGCACCGCTGGCAGCGTCACCACAGCTGACAGCATCACCACTGCCAGAATACTCTGCACCGCTGGCAGCGTCACCACAGCTGACAGCATCACCACTGCCAGAAGGCCACAGGCCGCTGCCAGCTTCTCCACCGCCGGAGGGTCCAGTGTAGCCTCCACTGCCGGAGGGCCCAGCACCACTGCCAGCATTGGGGCCACCCTCTATAGAAACACCCCGAGCCGGGGAAAAGTCAATCAGACTTATGGGGTAGAAAGGGAGTTAAATAGGCCCCTCCTTACAGATATATAAATATACAAATACATAAAAACATCTCACTACACAGTATAGACCATCCTAAGTCGAGGCTACATTTGTATTTTGCCAGTATTGCATGTACATTTGTAGTTTATCTATTAGAATACAGTTAATTAGCAGTACAGCTATGGCCAAAAGTTTTGCATCTCCCTATATAAATAAATCATTCTTTCTTCACGAATGAAGCCTGTGGAATAATGTACCAAATTAAATACCACTTAGTAGTTTTCAATACCAAAAACTGTGACATTTAAAAATGTAAAATTTTGAAATCCAACATGATTCCGTGCCTCGGTGCTTTGGCGCCCTCGGTGTCTCAGCCTCTGTGCCTCGGTGTCATCTGTACCTCATAGCCTTGATGCCTCCGTGCTTTGGCGCCCTCCTTGCTCACTAGCTCCCTGCAAAAGTGCCTCGGTGCTCCAGAGACTCGGTGCCTCAGTGCTCCAGAGCCTCGGTGCCTCAGTGCTCCAGAACCTCAGTGCCTCAGAACTTCGGCACCCTTAGTGCCCTAGAGCCCCAACGCCTCTGTGCATCACGGCCCTAGTGCAAGCCTTCTGGTAAGGACTCTATATGCCCTAATGGCCCATGCAGGATAACAGAGGTCCATCTTAAAAATGCCTATGCAGCTGAGGCACAAGTCATCCGTCTGGAAAACACGGCGTGTTTAGGCATTACCTTCACGCTTCCGTGGCAGCTAATAACTGGAGCTGTCCGCAAGGATGAGGGAATGCCGGACATAGGGCCCCAGTGCAGCAGCACTATGGAAGGCAGTTCCAATGCCACCCTAAACATCCTCCAAAGCAGGCTCCACCCTACTCTCAGCAGCCCCAGCATAGCCCCTGAAGAATCACCCTTTTGCACAACACCAGCTACAATACTGGTGATGACTGGTTGATCTGTTTCATCGCAGGAAGGAGCAGTGGCCCACACGGCAATTGTGACAAAGCATCTGTCGAGGCTGAGTCTCACCCTCAACGATGCCAAAAGCCAATTATTACCGGTGCAGAGTACGGTTTACTTGAGACTCCGGCTGGACTCCCTTACCATGCAAGCCTAACAGTCAGAGTGGCCCCCATTCAGAAATGTCTAACCCTGTTCCAACAGGGTTAGAAGGTACAATTGGTTTTGTGTCAGAGGTTACTGAGTCTGATGGCCGCAGCTGGGGTTACTCCATATGCGCCAGATTCAAGCTCGGCTCAATACCTTCCGGCTACATCCCAAATGTGACAGATACTGTCAGCTGACCATGTCTCGTGTATGCTGGGAAGCCCTATGTTGGTGGAGGCAAGCCTCTCACCTATGCGATGGTGTTAGCATGGGAGTGATCCACAACCGTCAGGTAGTGACAACACACACATCCAACTCCAGAGCAGACATGTCCTTGTCTGCAGGGACAACATGTCATTAGTAGTGTACGTGAACCAGCAGGGAGGACTTCAGACCCCAGGATTAACCGCAGCTGCTGATCTGGGCATAGAAATACTTGTTATCCCTTCGGGTTGTTCATCTCCCGGGACTGGTGAATTGGACAGTGACTTCCTCTCGAGGGAGGGTCCTCATTCGTCAGAACAGCATTTGGGGTTGTTTTGGAGAAGTCCGAGTCAATCTCTTTGCCATGGCAGAGACTACTCATTGCCCCCTATGGTTCTCCCTCCACTGCTGCAGTCCACTAGGGGCCAACACCCTAGTCCACAAGTGGCTCAGTATGCTGTTGTATGCATTCCTGCCAAAGCAGTTGCTCTCGGCCTTCCTAGAGAAAGTACAGAGAGAAAAGGCAACAGCTCTCCTGGTGGCCTCCAGATGGCCAAGGAGAATCTGGTTTTCAAACTTTTGGTAGCTGCTTCAGGGCCAGCCCAGGAGATCCCACTATGCATGGATCTCCTCAGTCAGACAAGAGGCACCTTCTGGCACCCAGAACCAGGCTCTCCAACTCCAACTGTGGGTCTGGCCCCTGAACAGGACCATCTGTCTGCTTTATGGCTCTCAGATGCAGTCGTTAGTACACTGTGGAACGCTATGGCCTCCTACACAAGGGCATTGTATGTCTATAAGTGGAAACATTTTCAAAATTGGTTTATGACCAGAGGTCATGACCCCATCTATTGCCCATAGCAATTATTTTGCAGTTTTTGCAAGATCTGCTAGAGGCGGGTAGATCCCCCTCTATGCTGAAAGTGTACCTAGCAGCCATATCTGCATGCCATGTGTACCCAGGCGCTCATAGTTTAGCGACCTGTTTTCTGAAAGGCGCTTGGCTCTATAAAGAGAGCATTGGTATTAGCCATTACCTCCACAAAGAGGGTTTGTGAGTGACAGGTTCGGTACACAGCTCCTGTAAGCATGTTTAGGATGATGGAAAGAGGGTGTTGTTGCATATGAACCCCGCTTTCATTCCTTAGATGGTTACGGCTTTCCACTTGAATCAGTTAGTGGAACTGGAGACTTTCCATCCTCCTCCTTTTGCTTCGGAGGAGGATCAGAGATGAAATTCCCTCTTCTCAGTTAGGGCATTGAGAGGTTATGTGGGAGCGCTGCGTCAGTCTGACCAGCTCTTAGTCTGTCATGGTAAAAGGACCCTAGGTCAAGCCCTCTTGAAACAGCCACTGTCCCGCTGGATTGTGGACACAATCTCGACTGCATATACTAATGCCGGCATACCCCGACCTGGGATGGTGGCCGTGCGCTCTACCAGAGGAGTGGCGACATGATGGGACTTCTTTGGAGGAGCTTCATTGACAGATATTTGTACTGCAACTAGCTGGGCTACTCCACATACATTCACCAGGTTCTACCCATTTTATGTGGTAGATCCCTCTATGCCTTCACTAGGCACAAGGGTCCTTGAGGTTGCACGCTTGAACCACCAACATTAGTTTGGAGGTAGCAAGACGTCCCTCATCTGCCATCTCCGCTCACGATCCCTTGCTGTGGCTTTGATATAGTTTCCCAAAAGTACGGTTGTTGGTGGTCTTTGAATTGAAAGAGAAGATGACCAACACACCTTACGAGGTCACATCACTTGTGTTCACAGGTTTAATGCAAAAGAGAATGTGATCTCCGCAGAGAGACTACGTATTCCCTCGGTGGGTGGGACCGATGACGTCACTCCCCAGAGGGGACTATCGGCAGCTTTGACATAAAATGTTCAGTAAATATAATTGTTGGTCATCTTCTCTTTCAGGGAAATAGGGTTACACCCTTAAGCTATTGTTTTAAAAACTACCTCTCACATCATTCGCATTGGCTGCTTATAAGATCATTTGCATCATCGATTTGATTATGATCAGTATAAATGCATGAGCAATCCATACTAACTTACTGCTATAAACCAGCAACGATTCTACAGCTAAAAAAGTTCAGCAGATCTGACATATCATTTTGTCACTGATATTTGTAGGCACCTCAGTGCATATTACGATCAGTTTCTGGGTTGACCAACCGAGCACGATTGAAGACATTTTTTTTTTAATTTCTGGAGGCGACAGATAACCTTAAATAAATTAAACATTCTGCTAACTCAAGAGAAGTTACCAAAATAATTGTTCAGCTATCTACACACTAACCAGTTGAAGACCAGATGACATTATCTGTGATAGGGATAAGAGGATAATTTATTTCTTACTGTACTAACTTGACATGCCCACAGGGGGCACAGCACCTGGTCTGCTATCTCATTTTCTATTAGAAACAAAACAACAACCTTTAGTTGCCAGGTGGCCAACATTGGCCCTTCCAGTCCTGGTCTTTATTCCAAACCTGTTCTAAACTGTTTAATTGAACCAATTAAACCTTCGTCCAGAGGACTGTAATTGCTGATTGAACATCCCTGTTTTAAAGTTTCTTGGTAGGGTTGTTCTCACATTTTCTCCTCTGCATTATATTAAACGGGACAATACATTAGTCTGAGGATAGTTAGGATTGTGTATGCAAAATATAGTTATAGTAGTAAATTAATAATATTATAAAATAACAGAATTTGATGCACTATGTAATCTTTAATTGAAAACTATTTTAAAAATACATAACACAAAGAGCAGAAACATTACAAATCGTTGAACAGTTTTTTCTGCTTTCATGATTTATGCTGCACTGTATCACAGTGTTAAATAGTAATCTCGTTTAATTACTGCTTTCTGGTTACATGTTTAAGATACTGTACAGGAGTTGTCAAATCATGATATTTTAGTTTGGAGTATCCAGTTTTTTGTTTATGCAAAACTACAAAGCAGTATGCAATTCAATATGTTAATGTAGCATTATTCAGCAGGTTTCATTTGAGTGTTAATTCTATACGGTGATGCAAAACTTTGGGCCATAGCTGTGCTTTGGTCTTGTGGACCTCAGCTGTCCTAGGGGCATGGTGCCAGTCATTTAGGGACTTTTTCCATGACTACATTATGAAGTGAAGCATCCTGTGCTAATACACAAAATCAAACACCTGCACTCAAACAAATGCCTCAGCTTTAGTAACATAACAACATACGGTACAAATGATCCCTGGAGTCTCCTGTCATCCTGGGAAAGACAGAAAAGCTGTTCTATTCTGAATAAACACTGGAGCCTCTCTTCAATGCATTATTCTTTACACCAAGTGCCAAGTTAACTGATTTGGAGACTCCAGAGAGTTTCATCTATCCAGAGAAATGGACCCACGTATTGAAGACAAGCCGTTTGATGTATCTGAGCCACAGGATTATGTTGGGTTTCTTTTTAAATGTGTATGAGATATTAAAAACGAAAAAAGAAGATTTCAAAAATCATTCTAATAGTCTCATGCACCGAATGACAGTTTAATCTAAACAAGAAAGAAAGGATATATTAAGTTGAATATTTTACTGTCCTAGGAACTAGACTTACTTGATTTAGTGTGTACCATATGCAATGCCTATCAAGTAGTTCTACATGCATTAGTTACATTTTATATGCCTTGCCCATTGGATATTTAAGTAATAACTACAGGGAACATCAAGTGCATGATAAGATACCAGTCTGAGAGAATAAAATCCAAGGTGGTCAAGGTGTTTACACTAGCGAGGGAGAAGATTGTCTCCAAATACACCCACTGCGTTCCAGAAAACCAGCAACTGAATGTTAATTAGACTGAGCCTTCAAAAGTGACCAGTCAAAACGGTCAGATTCAAATAGTTGCGCCAGCAGTCACAGTCATTCCCTGCAAATGGAAAAGTTTGTTGTTCTGATAAATCATTTGTGTCTTAGTAATAGCAAGCCCCATATTTTTGTTGTGGTGATGATTAATCTATTTTAACACAACAAAGTCTGAACATCAAAAAGTCTTATGCCACATTTCCATGAACCACAGAACTCGGGTACGTGCTCGAGTTGTCCCCCCCCCCCCCCCCCCCCCACCACCACCACCACCACCACCACCACCACCACCACCTTCGTTTCCATGTTTTTAAATTACTCGAGTTGGTTACCAGTTTGGGTGGGATTCTCTGGTCTGATTTCACTCTTCGGCTGGGTTGAATTCTAAAGTCTGAATTCGCATTGAACAGCTACAAGACCTTTTGGCTAACTCTAAATTTGGGTCATACTCATTAATTATATGAAAAATCTAGAGTCATCATTTCCATTGGAAAGTATCTCTATCTCAGGTTTCACTCTGACCGCCGGGAATGTATTACATGATCAGCATGTAAAGTATACAGTGTGACAGGCATTCTGCAAGCACAGAGTGCATTTAATGTGAATTTTAAAAAGTTAATTTTCAGTAGATAAGGATACAATAAAGGCCACATTCACAAAGCTTAACAGAACCATAGTCTCATGAATACATAGCTGTATTTAGTCCACCAAAATATTGTTTAAAGTTTAAAGATTAATGGGGCTCGATACGTTTGCTGTATCATGGTTATAAATTACCATTGAAATAACATTATTTGTAATACTCAGTATGTGTAGGATGTCTCTTATATTATAAGAGATGTTATCTTGTACAGTTTGGGCGAGCGACCTGCAAAGCTGAGTGGTCTGGCTGCTCAAGCTGTTCAACAAGACATCTCTTCTACAATAAGAGACACACAACATATTACTTTTACCCAGGGTGACTTACAGTTGTATACAGAAAATACATATCAAGAATTACAGTACAAATAGAATCAAGATACAAAATACAATGACTTTAGTCCTAATAAGAGCAAATACAAAACATGGAATGGTTTAATATCTGGGCAGTTCAAGAGCAGGTAACAGTGTTGATAGTTACATCAGGGTTAGATACGAGTGCAGGTGATACAAAATGCTACAGATTGGGTTAAGTGCAGAATTAAATACAGAAAAATAGGGAGCAGATAAGTACAAGTTGAAGTGCATTAAGGCAGAGTGCTATATTGTCCAGAAGGGGAGAGTTTTACAGGTGTTCTGAAGAGGTGTGTCTTGAGGAGGCACCAAAAGGTGGTCAGGGACTTGGCAGTCCTGACATCCGTAAGAAGGTCATTCCATCACTGCGGGGCGAGTGTGGAGAAGGAGCGGGCTCTGGAGGCAGGGGAGCATAGAGGAGGTACAGCCAGTCTTCTAGTGCAGGCAGAGTGGAGAGGTCGGTGGGGGTGTAGGTTGAGATGAGGGTCTTGATGTAGCTGGGTGCAGTCTGGTCAAGGCATTGGTAGATGAGTACAAAAGTCTTGAACTGGATGCGAGCGGTGATTGGGAGCCAGTGGAGTGAGTGGAGCAGTCGAGTAGTGTAGGAGAAACGAGGCTGAAAGGACACCAGGCGAGCAGCACAGTTCTGGATGAGCTGGAGCGGATGGGCGGCGGACGCAGGGAGGCCAGCCAGGAGAAAGTTGCAGTAGTCTAGGCGGGAGAGTACCATGGTCTGGACGAGGAGTTGCTTGTTGTAGTTGGTGAGGAAGGGTCAGATTCTTTGTGTTGCTCAGGAAGAAACGGTAGGTGTGTGCTAGAGTGGAGATGTGCTGGGAGTAAGAGAGACAGGGATCCAGGGTTACTCCAAGGTTCTTGGCTGAGGAGGAGGGAGAGAGCATGGTAGATTCCAGAGAAATGTAGATAGAGAGATCAGAGGAGTGGGAAGATGAGAAGGGGAAGAAAAGGAGGTCAGATTTAGAGAGGTTGACTTTGAGACATGTGAGTGCATCCAGGAGCAGATAGCAGACAGACAGGTAGAGATACGGGAGGGGATGGTAGGGTCAGAAGGGAGGAAGGAGAGGAAGATCTGAGCATCATCAGCATAGAAATGGTATGAGAAGCCATAGGATGCAATGCAGGGGCCAAGGGAGCGATTGTACAGAGAGAACAGAGGACCGAAGACTGACCCTTGGGACTCCTGTTGAGAGAGCATTTTGTGTGGAGGTTGAGCCGCACCAGGTTACCAGATAGGTGAGGTCAGGGAGGTAGGAGGAGAACCAGGTCAGAACAGTACCGGAGATACTCAGGTCAGCAAGTGAGGATAGGAGAATAAAGTGATCAACAGTGTCAAAAACAGCAGCGAGATCGAGGAGAGGTAGGACAGAGGAGAGAGAGGCAGCACGGGTAGAGTTTAGAAAGATAGTGACAGACAGGAGAACAATTTCAGTGGAGTGAGCAGAGTGGAAACCCAATTGGAGAAAATCAAGCAGAGAGTGGTTAGACAGGAAAGCAGAGAGCTGGCGGTGTACTGCCTGCTCAAGGGTTTTAGAGAGGAAGGGTAGCAGGGAGACAGGACGGTAGTTCTGGAGGGAGGTGGGGTTGAGGGTAGGTTTTTTCAGGAGGGGGGTGATAGAGGCTTGTTTGAAGGCCGAGGGAAAGAGGCAAGAGAGGAGAGAGGTGTTGAGAAGGGAGGAGATGAAGGGGAGTAGAGCAGGAGCAGCAGCTTGAAAGAGGTGAGTGAGGAGGGGGTCCAGTGCACACATGGTGGGTTTGTGGCCCTGGAGGAGAGAACAGAGGTCAGAGTCTGAGAGGGGAGAGAAGGAGGAGAAGCAGAGTTAGTAGGGGAGATACAGGGTGTTGGGGTTGGAGCGGGAGGGGGTGTGGGAGGAAGAGGTGTTAAAGAGTACTTAGAGATTTAGAGATTTTAGAGGAGAAGAAAGAGGCAAAGCCATCAAAAGAGATCGCATTTTGCTCTTGCTGAGCGGAGCACAGAGGAGAGCCAGGGTGGGGGAGGAGAGGGGAGGGAGGTGAGGGGAAAGAGGGAGCTGAGGGAGGAGAAGAACATGGAGGTAGCACAGACTATAGAGAGTTTGGAGAAGGACTCAATAGGAGGGAGGCGAGAGAGAGAGAGAGCAGTGGAGGCAAGGATAGAGAGGGAGAGAGAGCGGAGATTACGGCGGGAGGTGACAGTGGGGGTAAGTGGAGTAGGGAGAGAGGAGAGAGACAGAGAAAAAGACATGAAATAGTGATCAGAGAGGCCCAGAGGGTTGGCAGAGAATCTCAGCAACTGCTAATAAACATAACAAGTGATACATTTTACATAACAGTGGTTGCTATCATTTATAGAATTTGCAATAGTTCAAACTAAAGGATTACTTAGATTGTTATTGGTCACTGGTTTAGCATTATCACACCACTGCTCCACTACCTTACAAATCGGAAGAATAAAATATTGGCCATGTTCTTGCTGGGATGACAATAATTTGAGTTGCTATTTTGTGAAAGGTACAAAATAAAATGCAAGGCAAGCCAAAGCTGAGTATAGCTGCCATCTGCAACAGCAGGGGGCTTCCTTTAGCCTTGCTCAGAATAACATTATCAATGGTTCTGATGTCATCTCAGCCAATTCTCAAATAATTTGTCGTTTTGAGGCATGTGGCATACAAAACAGACCGAAAACACGTACAGTAAATGGAGCTCTTCTGCAGTGTTCAGTTTCTGTCACTAATTCAAACTAATTGAAATTGGTAAGCTGCGGTGAAAGTGACAAAACTTTAAAAAACAAAAAACAAAAAAACAGCTGAGTTGCATTTATTGCAACTAGCTAAAAAATCAAGAACTACAATTTTATAATATGACTGCTGTTTTTTTTTAGCGTTTGTTTATTTACTTTTTGATGTGTTTATTTATGAAATTGTGTTTATTGGTGCATATTGTCCTAAAAGTGAATTCAGTATAATGGTAATTGCACTCTGGGATTCTTGAGTTTGGATGTCTTGAAGCAAATCAATATTGCAGCATAAACAGAAGTCCCAGTACTGTATATTTGCTTTGCACCCCCTATGCAGAGCCCAGAAGCATTGTTAACCAATATTAACACACAAAAACTAAATTTCCCCATGTTTTGTATTTTTTATGTGTAACTTTATCTTTTTTTAGAGCTCTTTTATGAATTGGTTAATGATTTAGAACATTAGTCACTCTTAAAGTGAGCAGAATGCTGTTTTGGTAAAACAAATCATTCTGGATGGGAAAGGTCAGACTGGAGGGTTTGGGGACAGGTGTATTCAGAGAAGAATAACACTGCATAAATATGGTTACATGTTACAGTTAAGAGGCAGAAATGGGCATTAATTAATTGGCATTAATTCTAAGATTATCGAACCCAACGTGGGTTAATGCCAAAATTATCCAGCAGATTACACTAACTAGTGCTAGAATAATTCTAGCACTAAGCTGCTTCTAACCTTAACAGTAACATATAGATTAAGATGAAATTTAACCAGTGAGAAATAAAAAAAAAAAAATGCTGAATCTTTTTTTCTAATGGAAGAGTTTGTGTCAGACTATTCAAAAACACATTCTTCTTAATGACTGATGTTTGACTGCTTTAAAATTTAAAAGTATTTCTCCCAATTACCCACCCACCACCACTGGTACAATTATTTAGATTTGTGTTTGAATATTTTAAGGATAGAGAAGACCTAGAGTGGAATGCAGCATGAAGTACAGTATGTCTCTTTCTGGGAAACTGCATAGTATTGATCTTTTTTTATATATTACCCTCTTGAAGAGGCACCTTTGCTCAGTTTGGCTTGACAGTGTTTTCTTTTTTATTTGTTTATTTTATTATTATTTATTTCAATCAGGACTGATGAGGTGGTGGTGTTATGCTGAGCTGCTACTTATTTACTTTCACAACAGCCTTCTTTTAAAATTACTTAGCATACACTAATAGGATGGGTGTTCATTTTAGGATGCTATGAATAGCCTACCTTTGCAGAAGTAACACAGAACAGTGTAACTGGCCCACCTGTACGCTCAGAACTGTATTTTATATGTAATGCAGAAGCTGACAAACTGGCAGTTGGCCAGAGTTTCTTAATCTCTTCCCTTAAAAAAAGCTCAGCAGAAAATGAATGTGGGAATAAAAGTCTGACTTGAAATATGAACACTCCATATATAAATATACAAGAATATTCCATTGGGACATATTTATTCCATTTTCCTGCAACCACACTTCTAAGAACTGAAAGTAAAATAAGTAAATACAAAATAAGAAAAAAGTGACTAATTGTTTGTACTCTGCTACCACAGTCTGTTCTACCTGTCTATTATATAATTATAATTATATAACATAGTGTTTGATTTCAAATAAACAGTATTACACTGCATTAATATACATGAAATTATAATTCAGCACTGTTGAGATTAGTACATAGTAAATAAAGTGTAATCACCACACATATTAAAAGCAGAAACTGTGTTGTATACAGTGGGGCTTACCTAATGTTCAGCAGTCTTTTTGTAGTCCATGAATATGAGTATATTTCTCATTTTAGAATTATTTATGGTTCCGATCTAATTGCCTTGCATTAATGATTCTTATTTGTTATTGCCATAACAAAAATTAATGCTGCTGTTTAAATATGTATTTAGTATGCGTGAAAGGTCTCGAGATGTGAAGCACTGGGACCCCTATAGATTGTAGTATTAATAGGGTTGTTTTTGCTTTCATGTTGATGCTGGTTCATAGGAAAATCACACTGGTGCCCGTGTGGAAACCACTGCATCAGACAAGTAAGACCAGACTGCACAGGAAAAAAAAAAGATCTAATATACTTTATTAAGTTATACCATTACCAACAGGTATTATAATACACATTTCTTTACAAGCAATCAATGGATTTGACTAATTTCAGTATTCTTTTAGATTCTGACTGTTCTTACATACAAACTTGCCAGAGCGTGTGATAGTGTCATGAAATACTTGAACTTAAAACAAGGCAGTTTAGGTTAAGTGTGCATAACTTGCATATGGAAACTTGCATGCCAGACAACCACAAAAGTGCATTGTAGGTTGCATTGCAGGCTGAGGCTGATGCTACCCCCACCGCCCACGCGGTGGGGCAGGAGCACGAAGGGTGTGGACCCTTCCACCCCTCCCCCCCCCCTCCCAGGAGGGTTCCTGCTTTCATCTAGAGTTGAAGTAATGCTTCTGTTGCAGAAGATAAGGTCATATATAAAGCACCTGATGGAAAACTTTCTCAAGAATAGTTTCCATTGTGTTTACAAGCGCGTAGTTGCCGAATTTGCAGATCTTTGCTGATACAATTTTCTGGTTGGTTGCAATCTGGATGACATATGCTGGCTATGAATTATTTTCCTATCTTTTTTTGTTTCTTTATCTTTGTGCATCAGATTGTATTGCCGGCTTCAAATCTGACCATAAACTTTAAAAGACCAATGTAATGAGGATTGATGATGTCATATGACTTTTATAATTGTTATAAAAATCTAGTGTAACATTTAATATTTTAAACATAACTTATATATAATATAACTATGATCAATTGTTTAAAATTTGATTAGACATTTTTATAAATACAATTATTTCACCAAATAAAATCAACATTTCATGAAGAAATGTACAGATAAATGCACAAGATGTAGTTGGATTCTTGGTTTATCTATATGCCAGGTTATGTGAGTTCAATATGACCTTTTTTAGTGAAATATTTAATAAATAGACTGAATTTTTTAAGAAATCCACCAAAAATGAAGTTAAGAAACGGTGGTGCATGTCAAGCAAAGCTTCTTTGGAGCCTTCATTTGCCTTGAAAAACCTGAAAAAATTGAGATGTTTGGAACAGAACAATAGTTTCATGTTTCTGTAAACACCACCTTGATCTTCAATGTTCACATTTACTATGGACTGACGTGTAGACAAATATAACGTTCATATGAGCTGACTAGTACTGCTACAGGTGCATCCTTTGAACGATCTATAAAATTCATTGCTGTTTATTTATTTATTTTTTATTTATTTATTTATTTGTTTATTTATGTATGTATTTACTTATTTTACCTGGAATTCTTGATGCTGATAACGTATCTATCTAACATCCTTTCAAAAAGCACTAGGACGCAACGAGGACAATGCCCAATGCCCTACACTGTATATACTGGTCTGTCACCTGCCGTAGATATACTGCAATAGTTTAAGAAAAAAAGACAAGAACAAAAAATAAAAAAACAGTGCAGCACATGGAATTAAGTGCTAATTACCCATCAAAACCAAAGCTACTTAAGCCTGGTCTGTCTAAAAAGTACTGGGCGTGGAATAGCCTAAATTGTTACAGCAAGGGAATACGTATTTTCTTCTAGAGAGAAGTCGAGTAAAATATGGAGCTATGCAGCTATAGTATTCGAGAGGGGAAAAAAAGTTAAACCTTTTTATTCTGAGATCATTTTAGGTGGGAGGGTCTGGATGTTGATAAGAGCGCTGGCAAGGAGCCATGATGCATTGCAAATGTGGTCTCTGTCCTTCTCAGTGCCTGTGAAACCAACGGCAATCGGAAAATATTCTAGAGAGAAGACAGCTAGTAGACTGAGGGAGCCGGGTACTAACTAATAGTCTATCGCACTACACACACTCAGTGTCGCTCAACTCTCTTACTGGATCTCCAGCAGCAGGGTCCAGCATTGAGCAGTTGTAAGGAAAAGAATATGAAATAATATTCTCACCATTCCATCTTGACCTCAGAATTGCACTTTCACAGATACTATCAGTTGTCTGCGTTTTGCGCGTTTGACATGCTGGTCGTGGAAACGCTAATCTGCATGGGAATCTCAGCAGCTTCGTTTCTTTTGACATTGTGAAGGCGAGTTCTTCCTGATTGCAACCTATAAAAGGCAAGACGAAAGCGAGAGCGATAGGAAAGTACTGCCACTGCTGATTCTAGCTGAAACTCGCTAACACATTGGAAAATAAGGTATGATGCTTTTTAAATTTCAAGTAGTACATGGTTTTACATGGATATTTGGAAATATATCTGACCTTGTACTGAGTTTCAGTTACATTTCACACACATGTTCAAGTAACATACTGAGCTCTGTGCAGGTTCTCGAAACTTAACCAGTATTGTATTTGTTTATGAATCTATTTATCTATTTATGTATGTATTTATTTTAATTTCAATAGACTGCTTTAGCACAAATCAGTCACGATATTTAATGTCTTAATGTAATGTTAAAATTTAGCTTTTACTTACCTTTTGAACTTTGATTTGTTTTGTTTTGTTTTGTTTTTGTTCTGTAAGGTTTCTATTTGAATTGACGATGATGCGTTTTAATCTTTTCTAATACTGTTTGCATTGTGTATGTCAGATCGGCTCGATTCATGTTTCAGAAAATAATTGCAATAAGACTTTAGACACAACAGCGTGTGAACTGACAGGATCACTTCAGGTGGACTAGTTTGGACATTCAGTTGTGTTCATTTGTTCTTTTATTTTTATGTATGCACTTATTTATTTTTGTAATCGGTTCAAGACGCGTTGCTGCATGTAACAAATACCTGAACGGATCATCATTTATATTAATTCCTCTTTCAAACTAAGAGCCATTATTTGGCCAAGCACCTAATCGCTGTCAGGCTTTGGTTTCTACGGAAATCCATTATAACGTGACTTGCAGATAGCTTACCGGAGATACCTTTCTGGTATACAGTAGTTACAATTTAATTATTGAAATGTATTATTTGAGTGTGATAAAAAAAAAAAAAAAATGTTTAAAATTGTGTTCTTTCGGTGTAGCACACGCGGTAACCCTGTTTTTCCTTCGAGCCTAAAACCGAAGACAGGGTATTTCAGCATAACCCATATTTAACACTGTCTTAGTATCTGCAGTGTGTGCTTCAGGTGATCGCTTTGATATGGTAATCTTTTTTTTTTAATTAAAAGTTTAACAGCCAGGTGTAAGACCACAGTCTGTGTTATTAGAGATGGGACAGAGTCACCCTTAAATGCTATTAGATCAATTATTATTATTATTATTATTAATAATAATAATAATAATAATAATAATAATAATAATGTACACCTAACTACATGTACACACAATTTGAATACATACTAGTAGTATGAATGAATGAATGAATGAATGAATGAATGAATGAGTTAGTTCATTTAGTTCAGGAATTTAGTGTTAAAGAATATATATTCTAAATATTTTTTGTAATTTACCATGATCGGAGAAGAATGCATCTTTCAATGCACCAGATGCCAAAACGTAAGAAAGGTCAATAAAATTAAATGTCAAGAATTCTGTACAGGCATGGTGTTTTAATTCATACAATTTACAGGCTTATGTGTGTCCATTAGGTAATGCCACACCAAATCCATATCTATATATATATACACACACACACACACACACACACACACAATCATGTCAAATACATGCACATGTCCTTAAAAAAACAAACTATTAAATGTACACCATTTTCAAGATGGGGACCACCTTGTGTTGTTCCCATCTACTTACTGTATGTATACAACAACTACCAGTACTGTAGATGTGGTTGAATGTTCCATTCTTTAAAACTGCTACAAACGTTTCCCTTCAGCAAAGGTAGAATTACAAATGGAAGCATATGGTTACATTTAGCAGAGACTGATTTTTTTTCCAATAATATTTGTATTCACGTTTTCAGAATACATGAATAGTACTATGATTTGCTATTGGAGGATAAGAGAATGCTCGATGATGTACTGCAGCAGGTGTAGCGTCACATGTTTAACAGCTCGGATGTTATGAAATTTGTAGATTCAATAGCTTTTTCAAATGCAATCCAAGAACCACTGCATAAAGTCATTATACCACTGTATTTAAAACATTCTACAAAGATAAATGTATGAATACTGTATGTACTTATACTGTACTGTAAATGTAGTCCGTACATATAAACTTTATAGATAGAGGGGTTCTAAGAGGCTCCGTTTCAAGACGGATTCTCACAGTAAGATTACCCAGGACATAATATGCTTTATCTCTTCCCTATTAAAAAATCTTCCATGTTGTACAACAGCACCCTGTAGAAAATGTAAACAACCATATTAAGTTAGATATAATCTTAATTGATGAAATCCAATATCTGCAGGAAGATGCAAAAATCAAGGCAGTTTACAAAAGGCAAAATGCCAGATAGTAATAGCTCGTTATATTAACACTTACATTGCAGTGTAAAAGAACGTTGTTACGTTTTTATTACAGTTACTAATAGGCAGCCTTATCATCAAAGGTTGCCTATGTCATTAGATTACTGTACCTTTTATACATGATAGAATTAACAAATGCTATAAGCAAATTTACGCAGTGGTCTAGCTTAGTTTAAAAAAGCCGTATTAACTAATATTTGACTACATTTGGTTTGGGGTTCAAAAGGTTACTGTGAAAACTAACAACACTGGCTTTAGGGCATCTAATTAATTAATTATCTACCACAAATAATATTTATTCTTTTTATTTTTTTGTACGCAGGCTTGGGAAGATCTGGAAGCTGATCATTAACAGACATCATGCATCGTCCAAAGGGATCGTCCCTGTTTTCCTTTAGCTTTCAACTAGGAATTGTGATGACAGTTTTGCTCCTCAAGATTCACCATGTGACCGCAGAAAGCAATAATGGTGAAAATACTTATGTGCATAATGAAACAAGATCATGCACTGGAACATATGATTGTAAAGAAGGCGTGATCTTGCCAGTGTGGGAACCCCAGAACCCATCTATTGGGGACAAAGTTGCAAGAGCTACTGTCTACTTTGTGGCTATGGTTTATATGTTCCTAGGGGTCTCCATCATAGCTGATCGTTTCATGGCATCTATTGAGGTCATCACTTCTCAGGAAAAGGAGATAACTATTAAGAAACCCAATGGGGAGACCTCCACCACAACAGTACGGATTTGGAATGAGACTGTGTCCAATTTAACCCTAATGGCATTGGGTTCTTCAGCTCCTGAAATTCTACTGTCAGTCATTGAAGTGTGTGGCCACAATTTTGAAGCAGGAGATCTTGGGCCGAGCACAATTGTAGGCAGTGCTGCCTTCAATATGTTTGTAATTATAGGTCTCTGTGTCTATGTAGTCCCAGATGGAGAACATAGGAAGGTTAAACATTTGAGGGTGTTCTTTGTCACAGCAGCCTGGAGCATCTTTGCCTACACCTGGCTGTATCTGATCCTGGATGTGATTTCTCCCGGCATCGTCCAAGTCTGGGAAGGCCTGCTTACTTTGTTTTTCTTCCCCATTTGTGTTTTGTTTGCCTGGGTTGCAGACCGGAGGCTCTTGTTCTACAAGTATGTCTATAAGCGGTACAGAGCAGGGAAACAGAGGGGGGTGATAATTGAAACCGAAGGTGACCGGCCACTGCCGTCTAAGGTAGACATTGAGATGGATGGCAAAATGTTGAACTCCCATGCCGTGGACTTCATAGATGGGACCCTAGTTCTGGAAGTAGATGACAGAGACCTGGATGAAGAGGAAACCAGGAGAGATATGGCAAGAATCCTAAAAGAGCTCAAGCAAAAGCACCCAGAAAAGGAAGTGGAGCAACTGATAGAGCTAGCCAACTACCAGGTTCTAAGCCAACAGCAGAAAAGCCGTGCCTTTTATCGTATTCAGGCCACAAGGCTGATGACCGGTGCTGGGAATATCCTGAAGAAGCATGCTGCAGATCAAGCAAGAAAAGCTGTCAGTATGCAAGAAGTTCGACCAGAAGTAGCAGAAAATGATCCTGTAACTAAGATATTCTTTGATCCAAGTGTGTACCAGTGTCTTGAAAACTGTGGGACTGTGTCTCTAAATGTTGTTAGGCGAGGAGGTGATTTGACCAACACTGTTTCTGTGGAATTCCGAACGGAGGATGGTTCCGCCAATGCTGGTTCAGATTATGAGTTCACTGAGGGGACCCTCGTCTTCAAACCAGGTGAGACACAGAAGGAAATTAAAGTGGGAATCATCGACGATGACATTTTTGAAGAGGACGAGAACTTCTTGGTGCACCTTAGCAATGTCAAGGTGCATTTGGATAATGCAGCTGAAAACAATCCAGACACAAATCATGTTGAAACAATTGCATGCTTGGGCATACCTTCAACGGCAACTGTGACCATCTTTGATGACGACCACGCTGGCATCTTTACATTCGAGGACCCCGTGATGCATGTGAGTGAGAGCGTAGGTACCATGGAGGTGAAGGTTCTGCGGACCTCTGGAGCTCGTGGGGTAGTTGTTGTCCCCTACAAGACCATAGAAGGTACAGCCAGAGGTGGTGGAGAGGATTTTGAAGATACCCACGGAGAGCTGGAGTTCCAGAATGATGAGATATTGTAAGTACATTTCACTTTCATTTATCCAGCCGAATGGCCATTAAAAACATGCCGGTACTGTCAGTATATGCAAACCATTTTAAGTGTTAGTTGTGAATCAAAGTTGCCAGTTATTAGGAATTAGTGTCCTCAAGCAAACCTGCATGTTTTTAATAGATTTTGGTTTTGTGTTTGTTTAACAATTTTCTGCCAATGCTTATTTTCATTTATTTTTTATTTTACTTTTGTGCTAAGTGTGACTAAAGCATTGGTGCTTTGCAAGATGATAACAAAACCTACATTATTTCTTTTTGTATCTTTTAATCCCCCCCCCCCTATTTTTTTCTCTTATTTTCATTCTTCTCCTTGTTTAGTTCTGCTCTGATTTAAGGTTTAGTCATACAGCTAGGCACTGCATATATAATAAAACAGTTAAAAACACCAAGTTCAATGTGTTGTTACACTGACGTATAATCAGGGTTGACACAATTAAAAACAGCATTTTTTTTTTTTTTATTATTCAAATTTTATACCCTAGCTGCCAAAAAATATTTGTTTGTCAGCCCACACCATCTGTTGTGATTTTTTGTTCAGGTAACAATTCAGCTATTTTATTCTTCATACATACATTAGTTTTGAATAATGCAAGGTTATGCATTCTATATACTGTAGGTTTTTTTAGCAACATCATAATAAATGTAAAAATTAAGTTGCAGTAGAAATACATTTATAACAGAATAATTAAATGATACATGGGGGGGTGCAAACTAGTTTAGGTCCCAACTGTAAATCATAATCCAATCAATAAGAAAGCACCTGAGCCTGGAGAAGGCAAGAAGTGATTTGTCACTGTTGTGTAGAAATTTTTTTTAATTAAACATACAGTCAATGTGCTTTTGCTGTACTCATGAAACAGCTATACAAATTTCAGTGATGGCATTGGACAAGGATTAGATTGCCCTTGGGGTATAGGGTTTTATGTAAAATATATCACATTAATAAAAATCTACCATGTTATGGTTAAAAGTATAAGCTATCAGGCAGTGTGGTCCAGTGGTTGAAGTCTAGCACTTGTAATCAGAAGGTCACTGGTTCAAATCCCATCTCTGCCACTTACTGTCCCTTTGTTAAAATTCTAGGTATCTGAATGGGTAATACCCTTACTCATCCTTGGAGGGCAAATGTCTCTGTATTTTTATTTTGGTACCCTTGCACTCCTGGGACAACTGAGGGGTTTGAGTGGGTGATAAAACAAAGGGTTAAATCCCTTCTTCTAATGGCACTGTTATTACATTAACCACATGTTGGCAGGGTCTTGTGCGTAACTTCCAGTATTGAATCTTTTACTTCTGCATATAGTCTGAAGACTTAATATAGTGTTAAGAGGAAGAACTAATACATAATAGTTTCAACCAGTAAAAATCAAGGTGCTTCTTGAGAGTCTAGGATTTAAGTTGGCTCCCCAGTTTTGTGATTGTTAATTTCAAACTGATCATATCAGGGGAAACAAGCTGATTTTGTACTGTATGTACTGACAGCAGGATTACAATGGGCTATTCTAACCAATCAGCATTATTGCCAATGACAGATGCATTTATTAAACAGGTTACAGAATTGTACTTTATAACGTAGCGCACTGGATATGTAATACAAGCATTGCTTCATGCATGGGAAATGATTACACCGTGTAACAAATTATTTTTTTTTTTTGTTCCTGGGTAGTAAGTGTTATTTCCTAATTGCTTATGCCTCAAAAGTATAGAAAATGTCTATTATTCCCCACAAACTTTGCTTTTGTGACCAGGACAGTGACATTTTGAAATATCACTATTTCCAATGAGAGAACGGGAGCTTTTGTGTCTTTTCATTCACATAAAGTCAGAAAAAAACAACATATGAATCCAAATTAACATGTATTTTTATTAAAGTAATACAAAAATGACTACTAAAGATTTAGAAGTGAGTAGTTTTTTGAGATTTACGATTATACTGTAAATTTACAGTATAACCATAAATCTCAAAACTACTCACTTATGTTGTGTTAGCTTTCTCAGTGACTTCGTTTTTTCAATTAAAAAGTAGCTCTGTTTTTCAATAGATGAAAGGTCTTGTAAAAAGAACTTTCCATCACACTCTGCATTATTTTGGAGAGTCTTACGTAGTTTCCAAAATGCCGTGCTCTTAGCATTGTTTGATAGACTTAAAAGAAAAAAAAAGGTGCTATAATAGCATGGAGGAAACTGTGCAGCATGCTATTAAAAACACAGTATCACTCTGGATATCCAAGACCCTTGTGCAGTGGAGTTTGATTGCCGTGCATGGATACATTATTGGTTCCTGAATTACATTGTAATTGTTTATTGGCATGAGGTATAGACTTACAGTAGGGGGTTCAACACATCTTTATTGAAGCTAAATAAATAAAACTCTTTATTATTTACATTTTTAATTCCAGTGCCTAATTGAAATGGATTTGTTTTGTTGTGTATTCACAAAAAAACAAACTTGGTGAGCCTTGTTTTGCTCTACTAGTGTGGGAGGTTTTGTTTGCTTATACTGAGGCCAGACAGAGTTAAAAGTGTGGGAGAAACGCACACTGCACCGGAATGAGCTTCAGTCTTCCTTCATGTTTCAGTTATTGTGTTTGCTGTTGAATCTGGACTCAACAAAGCTGTTTCATGCAGAGACAATCTGGTCCTGTCAGGCAATGGAAGTGCTGTACAGTGCAGTGCACTCATGTGTCTTGTTACCGCTACAGGGCTGTAGTGGCATCAGAAACACTTATAATGATCGAGGAACTGACATCCCTGTTAATGTATAGATCATTGAACAAAGAAATAAAGTTCAGATATAGCAACCTGTTTTTTTAAAAAAAATTAATAGTTTATGTGGTATTTAAATTTCACATGCTTGAGTTTCATTAATCCCAACAATAACACCCAAATTTTTCAAGTAGACACAAGGTTTTAATATCCTTCCAGATGTCAAGAACTGTTAAACATTTGAACATTTGAGCGTATTTGAACAGCACCTCCTGAGTTTAGATATTGGGTTCGGATACGGTATTGCCCACATGTGTGAAACAATATATATGTTAATAAGTGCCCATGGTCAGATGCCAATATATTGCTCAAAATAAGTGCATCCTTTATGCAGTATTTGATGTGACATAGGGTTGAAGTAATAAGAATTGCAGTTTTTTTTTTTCAAAATTGCAGATGTCAAAGCAAAGAAAGTTGTGTGTTTGATAACCAGATAGTATTAGCAGTGCAAACCCTAACTCCAGATTACATAATGAGTCGAAGTGGCAGTTTGGAACAACCCCTGTATAAAATGAAGAAGACACAGGCAGGCTGCATGTTGAGCCTGAAGGCCATTGTATGGCAATTCAAATTCAAACAGTACTTCATCCAACAGAAATAGTCAAATCGCATACAATTTTGATTGACCTTTTCTATTGTATCTATTCTTATGGAGGCAAAGGTAAACTAATCTTGAAAATGGAAAGGCCTTGCCAGTCACTCTGAATGTTTGTACAAAAGTTTTTTACTGTAATGCAAGGAAAAAAAAAGTTCCAGTCTGGTAAATCACGAGCTTGAGCAAGTTTTTTCAACAGACCTTAAAACATCTTCCCCTGTGCAATACGAGAGTAAACAACGCTTCTTCCCTGCATGGACACATATACTTTTATTTCTACTTTAGATCATAAATCCTTTATTAAAAAAAAATGTGTTTTTTCCAAAGTCAAACAATTTTTTTAGAAATGATGAAAATACTGTAGATTTTTTATTTATTTATTTATTTATTTGATGCTGCCTTGAATAATATATGCGCATACTGTGCTGGCTCCCTTAACTTGATTTTAAAAAGTATTTGGGGTTCATAGTGGGAGAAAACATTAAGGAACTGTCACACGGAGAAGTCTATCGTGGGTCCTAATGACTGCTAGCAACAATGTATTGATTGCTATTATATTGCTATTTTGTTCATATAAAAACAATAAAAAGGTGGAGGTTGATTTAATATAACATCTTAACTATCCAATACCTGGGATTATACAAACATATTTCACGAATCCTCTCTTACAATACAGACTGAATTCTACAGTGCTATATTCTGAGCTATGGGAATATTTATTGCTTAATTTAAGTAATAATACGTGGGTTGTAAATGCTTCCTGTAGCCAACCTAGGGTATATTTCATGCCCATAGCGAAACATGTTTGACTGTCACATGTACTGTAAACTACAGGTAATGTTTCAGGAGCTACAGGATACATGCACACAAAGTCACTTGTATCAAACTAACAGATTGCTGACAGGAGAGTGCAGGGATTTATCAGGGTTAAATTGATGGCGTGTAGCAGTTGTGAGACAGGTTCAATAATTTTTGTAAACCGTATTAGAATAACAGTAAAGTAATAGCATTAGTAGGTGCATGGCACCTGCTAATGTTATAGTTATTGTTTTATCATTACATTATTAGAATGGATTTTCTGTTTATCAGACCCTTTTTATCCAGTTATGTAGAGGCAGCATGATGGTCTTGAGTTAGATATCACACGTTACATAAAGGCCTAACTAAAGAGTGGCATTACCTTAAGTTTCATGGCCTTGTGATACCAAACAAAATACCAATATAGTTTTACATGGCAGGTCACTTTTTTAATACAAAGGGACAACATGATACAGTCATGCTGCTTTAGGTAAAGCCAGTTTAATAATAGGAATTTTGAATGTTGGAAAATAAAACTATCCATAGTTATTCATATTGGTATGAAGATGTTGAGAGTTGATGTAAATTTTATATAGTAATAACTTGTCATTAGCATATATATACATCGTAAAAACCCACACAGTTTAATATATACATTTATATTTAGACAAGCCTGTTGTTGTGCTTATAAAATGGCCTATAAAATACAAAATATTATGGTATGAGGATACATTCAGGCCTTTGAACTCTTTATCAATATATTGTTTCATATGTAGATAAATACATTTCTCCTTTACAGCTTTTCTCATGATAACTTATTAAGATAATCTTTATGCATAATTATAATATTTAAGGAGCAGACATAGGGTTCACTGCACTACAACTTTACTCACAATAATTAATTTAACTTAAAAAAACTCACAAAACTAAATTTACATGCTAATCTCATTATATTAGACAAAATGCTTGGTTGTCCATGGTGGTGTTAGAATTAGTCCAAAACTCAAAAAATGCTAATTCAAAAGTATTCATAAAAGCCACTCTTAGGAAAACGTCACAAGGACAATCACTTAAAGTTTGCAAAACGGCATTTGAATGATGGAAATGAGTTCTGCTCAAAGGTTTTGCGGAGTGATGAAACAAAAATTGAGCTATTTGGTCATGCTGATAGTCGTTACATTTGGAGAAAGTCTGGTGAGACGTACAAGGAAAAGAACACCATACCTACTGTCTTTGATATGAGTTGAAGAAGGCTGTGCACAAGAGAAGTCCTTGGAATTTGAATGAACTGGAACAATTTTCTGTTGAAGAATGGTCAAAAATCATCATTCCAAAAGCTCATTGACAAATATCCTAATCATTTAAAAGAGGTTATTATTGCTAAAGGTGCCTCAATTAGCTATTAATTTCCTTTTCCTTGTCAAAAAGCAAAACTTTTGCTACAGAAGATTTTTTCTGGCTGTTTTCGAGAAATTTCTGGAAATTATAAATTTCCATTGGGGTATGTAAACTTTTGACTACAACTGTATATATAGACTTTCTAGTAACCATCTGCATTTCAGAGACTGAGGTTTGCGCAGGTACTGTGCATTTCATGTTGCTTAAGCATTGTATGTAACGTAAACTCTCAGAGGATTTGGAGCAGAGCAGGTCAGCTTATAGGATGAGATACTTGGGGGTTGAAAATTTAAAAAATAAATAAAACCAGCTGCTCAAGAAATACCATCACTTGGCAATAGTTGTAATGGAAAAAAAACACAGAATGGCCTGGGTATATAGAGTACCACACCATAAAAAAATTAATAAGTAAATGCATAAACAACAAAAAAGTGGGTAAACAAGGGAAGAAAGCTAAAATAAAGCTTTATTGAAACATGGCTAAACTTTGATTTGATTTGATTGTTGACGGTTCCTACACGATTCACGGTGCCTTTTGACTTATACAAACCTGTACTGGCAATGTCACATCAGCCTTTCTCTTTCATGATTTTGCCTAATTGTTTCTATCTGTCCATCCGTCTCTGCCTTAATTTTGCACAACTCTTCACCAGACTTTTATTATACACTTTCTGCCTCATGTAGATATTTCAAACTGTTTTGGCTATAATTTTATATATTTACACAAATTTCATAACAAATACATGCACTCTTTTACGTTCTAACTTTTACGATTATGAGAACCAAGTGGCCACAGAAACTTTATTAATTGAGGACAGCAGTTGGACATGTTCATTTACAGGAGGGAGTGGGTGAAAGCCTGACCAAAGCAAAACTAAAACAATGTGAAACGTCTTGAAAACTACAGTGCTCCCCCTTTATATGATGGCCCATTATACTGCGGAGCAGTACGGTCATGGCTGCCATTTGCCCCATAATGCCATTACGCTAACACTAGTATTGTAGTTATAAGGCGAAACACAAATAGCACGGTCTCTTAACTATGACTCCCGATTATAGTGCTATAAAGGGGGAGCACTATGTATACGTTATTACTCCCTCTCTGTAGTCTATATCAGTGGTTTTCAACCTATGGTAAACGTACCAGTACTGGCACGTGGCAGGCTTGCAACTGGTACACAGCGGCAGTTCTTTATGAGAGTATGATTCCTCAACCACAATACTCCTTTAATCTCGCTATCGTAATGTGTCAGTCTATTTGTACCACTGAATCACAGGGAAATGAGAAATTATGATACAGGCTCCAGACTGCAAATGCGACAACAAAAACGTTTTTTTTTCGGGGTTAGGCACAAAAATGCTGCCTCCCTTTAAAAGCATATGTTAATATTTATGAATGCAGCATGACGCCAGTCCATATTATACAAAAAAAAACCAAACAAGCACATATCACATGCTTGAATAAACTGAAGGGCGGTAACAATTTGATCGAATACAAATAATTGTAAGTGCAGAGACGTACTGTATTAACACTGGCAGAATACTAGAACCCCAGTTTCTTGCAACAGTTGTGACGGTGACTGTGTGAGTACAGTTGTGTAAAAATGTAACTTAAAATTAACAGTTACATTTAAGAAATGTAGAACAAGAACAGTGAAAAACTAAAATTGAAATAACACTTAAGGTTTGTGTATTGCACATGTGCCATTAACAAGAATTATTGCCCACATTGTCAAACAGGTAACACAACAATAACGATCCATGATGTGATGTGGAACAGAAAAGCCAGAGCACTTGTTCTGCTTAACAGCTGGATTGAGCCACAGAAACAGTTGTTGGTGTTTCTGACATCTGACCACAAATGGCTTTTTTTCCAACAAGCAACTGTTATTTAGAGGACAGATCTCAAACCCCACAACTACATTTTTCGCAACCCCGCTACTCACTCTTTAAGAGTTTAGTTGTTCATATCGCTGAATTAACAGGAAATGATGAGGTTATTTTGCCTGCAATAAGTAATGAATTTTTTGGAGTGGGCAGTCAAATAAGAAAATTTACTAAAGCATACCATTCTGAAAAAACACAGCAGTATACTGTTCTTTTATGTGGATCATAAACAGGCACTACAGTGTAAAACAGTAAGACACCTAGATCATAACATAAAGAACTAGCCACATTATCAAACACAATTAATATTGAAAACATTTCAAAATGCAGTTGCGGATATATCAAGACACTAAGAAAGTCATGTCAACCTGCGTGTCTCTGGTGCCTGTTTTTCCAACTGGGTTTTTTCATATTTATTTTTCTTGAGTGATTTCTATCAGCATAACATAAATGCACTATACTTATTTCACCGTACTGTTAAAGTGTACTTATGAATTTAGAATTGTGGCTTATATGTTTTTTTTCAATTAATTATTTTATAAAAGGACAAAGAACAGAATAAGGTTAACGGTCAAATAATTGTTCTGTATGGTTTTTATTAAAAGGGGCATGTCTGGGCTTGACTTTAGGGAGGTTTGAGCCTTAATCACTTTGCCTGGAACTAATGACCCCCCCCCCCCGCCACATTTCCCTAATCACATAGTAATATTAAGCATATTTTGTTTTATAATGAACTCGATGAGGAAAGCCCCTCTTGTGAGTTATACATTCTTCGAAGCCAAGTGCTTATACATTTTTACAGCAAGGGAAGCCCTATTGCAACAACAGTTGTGGTATATTTATTAATTTATGCACAAAGTATAGCGGTACATTTCCTCAACAAATTATACTTGAAACTATAGCCATAGTTTTTTGTTTTTGTTTTTTTAACTAATTGGGTATGTATGTTGTATAAAAATTAAAAAACAAAAAAACAGACGCACATCTGCATGTTGGTGATGAGTTGTATTGCAGTGTTAAATATTTGGGCACACATTTGCAAAAGACCTAGCACAGATATATTTCTGAGAAAAGCAGCCAGCTAACTTTTAACTTTTAACGTGATGCTCTGGGTAAACGCCAGGTTTAGCTGAAACCATTAATAAGGGATCTTATAAAAAAACATTTGTTTTCTGGTAGCCTTGGAAAGCATGAATATTGCAGTGCATGATTTTGGCATTATGTACATACAATATGTTATGGCACTATGTGTGCAAAATAGCCTCAAGATTTTAAATAATGATGTTACTTTAAATTCAGCTTTGTAGTTAATTTGGTTATAAAAATTGTTTCATAACTCTGGGTAATGTTCTTTTTTTCTTATGTGACAACGGTAATAGATTATCCAAATGTCAGCTAGGTTTGGATTCTATTCTCATTAGTGTTCTTACATTGGAGACTTATTAGTGCATCTGCAGCCTCTTTGGAAAATCTTTGTTTTTTTGTATATTTTTAAAGGCACCTGCAAACAGGCAGATATGACTTTGGTGAATTACAATTATGTCAAAAGAACCTGATTAAAGACTTGATGTCAAACATGTCTTTAGTTAGGCCTACCAAGTTATATATTTGCTGTTAAAATGGTATTGTAGTTCAGCCAATAAAAAACTTTTTTTTTGAGGAAAACAGAAAGACAGAGAACACAGCTGTTAAATAAATCTAATCTAGTGCAGTTTTAATACAATTGGTATTTCAAAACATTGAAACAGCACTATAGAAGCAAATGCATACTTTTATACATGTTTGTAGTTGTGTTATACGAAATGCTTGGGGGGCAAAATAATAACATTGTTTAAACCTGGATTAAAAAATAATATAAAAATATATATATATATATATATATATATATATATATAATATATATATATATATATATATATATATATATATATATATATATATATTTATAAAATATAGATAAATAATATATCAATATCTATTAATGTTTGGACAAATTAATATCTATTTATTGGATAGTAAAAAATGATATAAAATTATTACATGCTTGTTTAACTGTGACATTCTGTTTGAAACTGCACCATGTTCTGTGTGGAAATGTTCAGAATGTATGTGAACTTGTGTACTGTGCTTTTTTTCACCTAAGCAGGACTGAAGGGATGTTTAAAATACTATTTTAAAATGTCCTGAGGCTCTAACTATCCCACGTTCGTCACATTTACATTTGTATCTACCGCTCACCCTATTTAAATTAAACTTGTATCACAAGTTATGGAGTATTAGAATCAGAAAACATATGGGGGAAGCTGTCCTGCTATCCATATCCAGCTATCCCTATTTCACACTTACATTTAAACATGTATGTACAATTAATGTAATACTGAACTACTTAATCATCATGATACTGACAGCTTGAGTTTTGTATTTAGAGCCATGTCAGGGATTTATGTTGCTAACATACTTGTTATATTTAGCTGCTAATCTTGTATAGACTAGATACACTTATTCTCTATATGATGAAGTTAATTAATTCAGAGAATTAAAAACAAAACTGTGTTTGCTTGAAACATTCATAATGGTGGAGTGTAAATGGTGGGGCCAGTGATTTAATTTACCAGGCAAATGTGTCTCTGTGTTGACAGCCAAAGTAAATATTTACGATTGAAGAAAATGGATTTCAACAGCACAAAATTATCCCTCTCCTCATTTACTCAACTGGCTTTTGAAGTGGTAATCTTGCAATGCTTTCATTATTTGCCTTTATGTTTAAAGGAAGCACAGTACCATGGCTTTGTTCCATTAGAACTGGGGTAATCTATCACGGTCTTGGAGGGCCATCCCACTGCGGGTAAATTAAGTAATTTACTACTTTGGGGTCTGTTTAGAGCTTTAATTGGCCCAATTAAACAATTTAAAACAGGCTTGGAATAAATACCAGGACTGAAAGGGTTAACTTTGGCCACCCCTGCGTAGACATTCACTTGTGGCCTTTTCACTTCATTCCAAATTTTAATTACTTGATTGAACAACTAGTTTCAATTAAACAATTAAACTGTCAATGACATAAACAGGAATAACAGAAATTACTTGGGTTTTGCAAAACGCTTTTTAAACAAGGAGGGAAAGTTTGTGTACATCTTTGTGATAATCCCTGTAGGATTGTCTGCCCACCTGTACTGTATGAAACCTGACAGGATTCCTGTTTTGTAATGTAGGAAGCTAAAATATGGGCAGTCTGATTAGGGTGACATACCAGAGTACAGCAATCAGAAGATATATTTGTTAGCTGCCTTTGCCTTGTATGTTTTCAGAAGTCTTGTTTGCATGGCTTAAAATGTTAGGATTTAATTTTAGGTCACAAATATTGGATTTTAGAGTGTATGTGACCAAGATAACTTTACATGTTAAAAATTTAATAAGCCCTCATTTAATATTTACATTTGTTAAATTATTTGCATCCTTTCAGTATTTTAATTATTATCTATAACCCTATAAATAACGCCTAACTTATTACCACTGTCATTGTTTCATCAATTCAGACAGTATTTATTTTAATAACAGAGATTTTTCGTATTTTAGTTGCTGTTTATTCTTTTTTTTTTTTTTTCAAAAGCTACAGGTGTTAATGGAAAAGTAAGGTAATGAGCAGGGGGTATCCTGCTGAGCTTGCCAGCATGCTTGGGTCCAGTCTCTGCAGTCTCAATTCACTGAGTTTCCAGTCTTATACTGTAATGTAACCTGGAGCAGGTTAGTCATGTTAGTGGCTACACTGTAATATCCCAGTCATTCCTTTAAAAAAAAAAATAGATACTAGGTTTCTTTAGATATTACCCTGAATCAGTTTCATTATAGGCAGATAACATCCCACCAATACCACAACTAAAGATTCTACAAAGCACTAAGTGATCTTGCAGCTGTCTGTTGATAGTTAGTTATTAAAAGGAAATGTCCTTTTTATGCAGAAGATAAGAGTATTGGGTCTAATCGGTTGATCTAAAGAGCACTGTGGTTAAAATAGGGCCCTCAGTAGCATTTTTAAATGTGGTTATAGACTAAAAGTAAATTTAAAGGACTCACAATCCTTATTGTATTTTTCTAATCGGTAGTATTTTAGCACGCCACCAGCGAGGCACAACCGTCCTTTCAAGTTCTGACAATATTTGTTCAATAATTTCTAACTACGTATGATTTTATCTTCTTTAAAATCCTAAACTTCAAAACTTTTTTTTTTCGTTTTGGCTGAACAGTGATAATGGGTTTAAGTTAAATACTTTTCGCAGAACAGGTTTGCTACAGTTTGCACGCGCAACAGACCTCACGTTCGGGTCGTCACGTATGCAGTGAACAAACGCTCAGGTATTATTGGAAGCTATCGGCTTTTCAAAAATATACTACCATAAACCTGGCTCTCAAAATCAGAATGAGAACCGGTGATAATGGGGTTTAATAGTTAAATACTTATTTCTTTTTATACTTTTTTTTCGCAAGAACACAGAGGTTTGCCTATCAGTTTTGCAAACGCGCAAAAGACCCTCACGTTCTCGGAATCGGGTTCGGCAACGTAGACAGAAAAAAAGGAATCAGAACTGGCAGCTTCTTCGGTATTGTTTAATCAAGCCATAAATGATGTCGTTTCACCAGGAGAATTTAACAGCAGGTCTAACAGCTTGGACAAAGATGCAGCTTTATCTCTCTGTTGAAACCTGACAGTCACTCACCGCAGGGAAAAAGAAGACAACTCAGTGACAGTCCATCTCCAAAATGTTACGAGTGATGACACAGGTATGTGGCCACTGAAAATAACAGATTTTGAGAGCAAAAATATCATCAAATGTTGCCTAACAACTGTAGCCCTTTAGCGCCATGCTTATAGGATATTCATACAGGTGTCACATTTGTATATAAAACCGTCATCTAGTGGGGCCGTATTCAAAAATAATTTTTAACCCAACTAACATAACAGCATCGTGTTCTTAACAAAAACTATCCAGCTGCCGTGAAGTTCTTCAACTTGACTTGAATTCTCGAGTAGTTTCTGGGTAACTCTAACCGTAAGAGATTCATTGAAGGTTAAAAAAAAAAAAAAAAAAAAAAAAAAAACACATGTGCATGCTAAGATTAATAAACAATGCACAACTTTTCAGTGACATCAGGATTTGTGTATGTGTTTGTTAGAATAACAGCAAACATTTAGGCTTCTGATACTGTATATATGCAGAAGAAAACCATGCATTTTAGTTTTTGGGAACATTTTCCAATGGACAAACGGTTGGAGCAAAGCCTCATCCCTGGAGCATCCCATTGCTGCCTGTTAAAAAACAAACAGTACAAGTAAAAATCCATGCGACGTGTTCATCCCGGTGAACAAAAAATGTTCGTCAGAGGATCATCGTATACTCCTCCCCACGCCTTGCCCCGCCCCACCTCGTCTCGTGTCCGCCTCCGGACAACGCTGGGAGTGAGGTGGCAATTCGAAAGCAAGGAGTTTGCGAAATAGGGTTATATACCTTATAGGTGCACTGGAACTTGCTGGTAATAATAGGCTTATAGATTAACCAGTTAACGTCCCAGGCACTTGTACTATATATTTCCTGCCTGAAAGCCTTGTAAGCTTTATTTTAATTATGTCTGAATCCTAAAATTATAATGATGCAGAACTTTTGGCCACAGCTGTATATAATGGAACATATAATGTGTATTTACAGTATAAATCATTAGTGAATGTATGATTCAAATTCGTTTGCTGCATTTTAACCAAGCTGAACCTATATTTTCTTCAGTTGAGGTTTTCTTAACATGGAAAACAAACTAGAAGGATGTTTACAGGACAAATCCTGTCAATGTGCAGTCACTGAATTAAAAGGGGGGACTTTTCAAAGTATTTGTCCAAGGCCCCAAAATTCCTGGTTGCGGCCCTGGCATTTAGATCTGTAAAATGTTTAAATTATCCGGTCTTGAGCTAAACAGCAGTACACTAGATCTGAAAACCTTTGTCATTTAAATCAAAAGGCCACGCTGACGAAACAAATGCTTCTAACAGTGTGTGTGTGTTTGTGTGTGTGTGTGTGTGTGTGTGTGTGTGTGTGTGTGTGTGAAATGCCAGAATATTTAAATATTTCAACTGATCTTTCACTGCTTAGGTCATTTGAATAGAGCCCATTGACTGATATGTGAATGCGTAATAAATGGGTAAAGCTAAGGCCCTGTGTAAATCGTGATTTTGTATGACTATACTTTGTATGACTTTGTGCAGTTACTATTTTTACAGTTAAATGTTTATAGGTTATTTTTGGCACAATCATTTGAGGAAAAAGATGATATAAAACAACCAGGGATTGGTAATAAAAACAATAATAATAAAAAAAAAGACTTGTATTTGTTAGGATGGCTGTTGTTATACAAGACTGGCTGGCAATTAGCTCTTACATATTCAGTTATTTGTGACTGCTTGTGACTGATTGTGCTTGTTGGTCATGTTCAGACTTTATATGTTTCAACACAGCCCAGGGAATTGGTAACACAGAAGACATGGATGGGTAATATTAAGCCAATGTGTGTGTGTATATATTGTTAGGGCTGTTCCAACTAACTAAAGAATCGATCACAGATTCATTTTTTCTACAATTTAATCGTGCATCAAAAGTACATTCTGGGTAAAGAGAGAAATGCAGGCTGCTATTTAGGGACGTGCTGATTTGAAACGCACTATTTGAAGAATTGGTGCCTTCATCAGTTCAGCTTTTTCTAGTGTACCCCACCATTTTTTTCTGAGAAAGTTCTTGAAAATTGATTCGTAACCAAATCGACTACAATGTCCCTGTTGTCTTATGACAGCTCTTTTTTTTTTATTTATAAAAATAAATATTACTTTGAACTTCTCAATATAATTCTCAATAACTGTCTCTATAATAAGCAATATTACGTGAAATGTACCTATGCTTACACCCTACCTTAACATATTTATGTCCCACCTCTGGTCACTAATGATTGGACAGCTGTGAAACCAGAGCATATTTTTGACTTTCCTATTGGTTAAACTCTCAATTTTGTCTTGTAACTTTTTCCTCATCCAGAAAAGCATAACTTTTGCTACTAAATTTCCATGGGATTGGTTTATGTAAACTGCAAACTGTATATGTGTGTGTGTATATATATATATATATATATATATATATATATATATATATATATATATATATATATGAGAGAGAGAGGTAAGAGTACTGCAAGTATCTGCCTATTGTCTACACACAAACCTGTCAAACAGTGGATGTTTATACTGTACGCACTTAGTAACACCAAACAACAATGCCTAGCTGAGTCCCTGTCCTCCAGGAGAACAACCTCTTATACTGTCAGTACAGAACTCCTTGCCATTTGCTTTTTGACAGTCGTAGATGTAAGTTCTAGATACAGTATTCCTGCTCCCTATTAGTACCACAATCTCCTGCTATTGATAGTATATTACCTTATATTACTTGACATGGATCAATATATGTGTTTTCTGTATTTGCTCCACCTCAGATCAGTACATTTTTTTTTTATAATATTGCCTTACTTATTTTAAAGTCTGAGATAGCATAACTTGCAGGACACAGCCGCAGCAATAGTGTGTATTAAGAATGTGTTCACAGATTTCCCTCCCCCCCCCACCCCTAAGAATTTTTTTCAGAGCTTTCTCTTTTATCCATTTTTTAAACTCGGTAGCAAAAATGCAGACACTGGACAGACAGGTCAATAGACATACTGTACAAAGAGGATGGAACTTCCAGTTGCTTGGTTGCCTTGGTTACTGTAATATTGAAAAGAGTTACAGTTAACATTTCATAAACTTGGCTTCTAATCCCAAAAAAAGCCAGCATAAGCCCATTGTATCCGATGAAAGGATACATATGACCCTCTAGGCTGCAGTGCCAATGTGCATCTCAGAGGTTCTCAAGAACACTAAGTATCTATGTTGCCTGAAAAGTTGCCATTTCCTGTGAAATGTAAATTTCATTTCTTAAAACAGTGTGTTTGTCTGTGGAACAAATAACACATGGCCAAGGTTCCTTGGCCAGGAAATGATAAATGAGCTGCCTTATGCTTGGATTCAGACAAAAAGTTATCCTCATGGTTAATACGGATAATGCCTTTCCAAATAAAAGTGGCAACTAGCTGTATCTGCTGCTGCTGCTATTAAGATTAAAGTATATGAGAACACATTGGTAATCAGAGATATGTAATGCATATCATTACACATGAGTGTACTGAAAGGGTTTTGAAAAATCTAACTTGGTATCTTGATTATGTAGAGACTGGCATTGATTTGATTTTACTTGGAGACACAGTCAGTCAAAAGCTATTTTCTTAAGTGCAACCCTTTAAATATGGTAGACATTACCAGAGAACACATAATCAATCATAGCCATTGAAATGTTAGCAAAACACATTCTCTGTACTATTAAAAAAAGACGTTAGAGATGCTAAAGAGCAATCACAAAATAATCTTACCAACATGCAGAACAGTCTAGTAATCATAACCCTAAAATAGAAGGTCAGAGTCATGGCAACAGGAAGTAGTGCACGTAAACAGGCTCTTTGAAGTCCATTATTATATTACATCATAGGGTTTGCAAGTAGAACCCATTTTTCTGCTGGGCATGCAACATGGTAATTGAGCCAACATTTCCTTTAGAAATATTATAACTAAATGACGAAACAAACAAAAACAACTAGTTAGGAGAAGGAAGACCTTACATCCTGGCCAAAGAGTACTGTATAAGCAAGAAATCACATGGACTTGTTTTTTTACAGAAGAAAACACAAGACATTTTACATCTAGTAGTGATTTCAGACTGATATCATTTACTCCATACAAGGCCTTACCACAGACGTCAAACATAGAGAGTGTGATACTAGAGTTAATGATTTGTACGCATGTAATTAAATTTGTTTCCTATGAAAAAAGCCGCTATTTAATTCCTCTGTTTTTTAATTACACTGTTTTTTAGAGACAATTAAGTACAGTGCTCCCTTTCTATAATCCGCATCTCAGGGTACACACAATATGAATGTTGTAACCTAAGAGCGTTATAAACCGGGCGAGGGGTGGGGGGGTGACGCGGGGCACATAATAACATACATCTGACTAAACTACAACTCACTCTCTTTAGTGCACATATAGTAAAGCAAAAATGTAACTTTCCATGAATTAACCATGCATAAAGCACCATGTAATCAACGCTAGATTTTTTACGAAAAAAAAAAAAAAAAAGGTAACATTCCCACTTGTGGATCATTTTGATTAGCAGTTTTTAAACTATAAATAGCCTGGCTAAACAGTGGTCAGGAGTTCATTTTGAAGCGACAGACAGGCAAACCAAGTGCAAGAAGGAGAGCAGGTTGGGAGCGGGGAAGAGGGAATGGGCTTGCCCCAAGTTCGGCTGCCAGAGCGGGGCTGAAGCAAAGCTGAAGCATCTCGTCTCCTGGAGATAGCCGCAGCTCCTCTCGCAGCAAAAAGGTAAATACATTAGGAAAGATAACCACGTAATAGGCCTAATATTTATGTAGTTATAAAACGAGTGCTGAATAAGATGTCTGTGTTAAGCTCTTCTTCATGTCAGATACTGTATCGAAAGGGAGAAACAGAAATGGAAGTTAGACTGAGAAGTTGTTTATAGTTTGAACAACACCGATACTGTATTTAATGTAGAAATATTGAATGAATCACTAGTATAGGGAATTGGGGGACACGCTGAAGGAGCGTTATCTCCAAAGCGTGTTATAACTAAGAGCCTTATAGCGAGGGAGCACTGTTTGTCCATACTAGAAGCATATTTAATGTGAAATATATTTAACAAATGGTTTAGCTAACATGTCTCAGAAATACGTATTCTTTTTTTATGCCAGAAGCTAATTTGTAAACCTCTTTTACTGATACATTTACATATATTTTTTAGTTTAACCTACAAAGATGTTTGGAAGAATTTTACAGTTGCAAAATTACACATTTTAAATTGATTCCTTTTTGGCTGAAAAGTTAATTTCAGTTCCAGCACAACAAATGCAGAATGACTAAGGCTATTTAGTTGCGGCTGTGTAACTGGCATACATGTAGATACCGTCAATGTCTCAGTAATAAGGCTTCCCTTTTTCTTTGTACAACATGACATTTTGGTAACAGTCTAGTATTTTGCATTCGTCAGAATTACAGGCCTTTTGGAACAAGATTAAGGCTCCTTAAGAACTGGAAATGTGCTTTCTATTTTGGTAATGTATGTTCAGAAAATGAATCAAAGCTGCTTAGTGCTTGAAAGAAACCCTATGCCCCCAGTCATCCAGCAGCAATCCCTCATTCTAACATGCTTACCCAATGATTTACATTCAAACCACTCATTAAACAAATAAATAAATAAAGGTTTAATGTTAAAAACAGCAATATTACCTGATAGAATGGGCCAGCCTTATATATATATATATATATATATATATATATATATATATATATATATATATATATATATATATATATATATATATATATATATCTATATATATATATATCTATATATAGAAGATATATATATATATATAGATATATATATATAGATATATATATAGATATATACACACACACACACATAATGTCCTTACAGTAAATAAAGCTACACTTTATCTTTTATTTCAACCTTTTTTCATTTTCTTTATGTAAAAAAAAAACCTTTAAAACAAATGCAGTAACTGTGTATTCTTTTTTAAGTAGTGTATCCTTAGGCATTCCAGAAATCAAAGACAGGCATTCATTAAAAGTATTGATGAACTAAGTGGCAGATGTACAGTGACAGAGTGAAAAATCTGTCTGTATCATAGCTATCAAGGCCTTGGAAAGTGTGCAACACATGACATTAATTGAAACATAAGGAAAATATACAGAACCCTAAAAAGCCCAGTTACTAAGTCCAGGACTCAAGAAACTAAACAAAGATCATTTTCACTCTAAAGTGGGCCAACACACTATGCATCTATATATCTAGGGAGGGGGGCAAGGTGTTTAAAAATACAACGTGGTTTTGTATTGCATAATAATTCTTCTAAGCCTTGTTTACATTAACAACTCAGACTTAAGCTAAAATCCAATCAAAACCAATGCTGTAAATGGTCCTCCATTAGGGTTGCCCAGGGATGGTTCTGTTCATAATTTTATTTAAATATAGATGCTTAGAAATCATATCCTGCGAAGAAGTAAATTACAAAAATAAATAAATAAATAAATGCTTTGCACAGTGGAGCTTTGAGAAAGTAACTCATACCCAAACAGCAATGAACAGTGGTAACCTTAGCCTTCATATTGACTCCAATTACCAAATCCTGACTAACAAACGTCAAATACAGAGTAAAATGATTTAATCTAATTAGCAATGAGGTACCTTATTGGTCCGGGTTTCTTTTTGCTCCTGGTTGTTTGAATGTGTGAGTTCTTTAACGTCGCGCTGCCTTTCTCTCCCTGTACTCTGCACACTGAACGCACAAGTTATTTCCCGGCAGCAAAAAAAAAAAAAAAAAAATGTCCTGCCCAAGAATCTCTTGACGATCAGCATAGTGTGCCTTCCTACAGTTTTCAAAAACATGATATCATCATCCAAATAGATGACTCCCTGTATTACTGCATACCTCAAACTGAGGGTTAAGTTAGGGCTAGGGGAAGGGATTAAAAATAACTAACAGATAATGTTTTTTTTTGGTTTGTTTTCTCACTATTTATTATTTAAGATGTGTAAAATACTACCAATTAATTAAGACTGGGTCATTTTATATGCATTCTGGGACCAAAAAAGAGGCCAAATTTCAGGGTAACGCATTTTAACAAGACCAATATTTATTTACGTATTTGTTCTTAACCAATTTTTTTTGTCTGAAAAAGATGACTGTACATTAAATTTAGTTTTGTAAACTTAAGTAAAGACATACCTCTTTGGTTTTTGTGTACATTTTTTTTTTTTTAAGTTTAAAGTTGCAGAACATACCTGTACGTTCGTACTCTCTGCCTGCAACACAGATCTAAAGATCGGTCTATAAATTTTCATGAAAGACACTGTAAAACTATAAAACTATTGTTTTTTTTTTTTTTGGGAATTCAGATTCCGGGGGGGACGTGTGTGTGTGTATTATGTACATACACACACAGTTATAGTCAAAAGTGTACATACCCCATTGAAAATTTAGAAGTTTTTTTGTATCCTTCTCCAGTTTTATGGCAATACTTTCTCTCCCATATTAACTTATTGGTAATGACAGCAATCATCCTATGCCTAACCCTTTTATACTCTCCAGGAATGTTCCCCTACAATCCAGCATTTTCTAGACTTTTCTAGAATTAGTTTCTGCATTATCATATTGAAATTTGTAGACAATACTACCGTAGTATCAGAGGGTATGAATACTTCTGAATTAGCATTTTTTGAGTTTTGCAAAAAAATTGGTGAAATAAATAATTGTAGACATCTACTTCATGTAACTTTTTTCCTCATCCATAAAAGCAAAACTTTTGCTACAAAATATTATTCCTGAAATTGTTTGTTTTCAAGACATTTCTAGAAATTCTACATTTCCATTGGGGTACATTTTTTTACTACAACTGATATCATCATCATCATTTTCAGCCTTTTTCAATCCACTGCTGGATGAAGGCGTCTCCAAGATTCTTCCACAAAAGCCTGTCTGCTGCGTCCCTCATCCATGTTGCTGCAGCATGTTTCCTAATTTCATTTTGCCATCTTCCTGGAGGTCTTTTTCTTGGTCTCTTTATATCTCTTGGGATCCAGTCTAGTATCTCCTTGGTCCAGCGATGGTCTTTTCTTCTTGGTACATGTCCGGCCGACTGCATTTCAGTTTTTTTGCTCTTATAATAACATTGCATACTTTAGTTTGCGCTCTTATCCATTCCTTCCTTTTCCTGTCACCTCTCATTATTCCCAGCATGCATCTTTCCATACTCCATTGAGTCGTTTGTCATTTTTGAGTCATTTTTGCATTGAGAGTCCAGGTCTCGCATCCGTAAGTTAGCACTGGCAGCACTCATTGGTTGATGACTTTCCTCTTGAGGCATAAGGGTAGTTTCCCTGACAGAACCGTGCTTAATGTTCCAAAGGCACTCCAGCCCATTTTTGCTCTTATGTTGATTCCACACATTTGGTTCTCCGTGCTGAAACGAACTATCACTGAGTTTTAAAATGTTTGCTGCTCTCTACCGGTGCATCATCCTTGCTACTCTGACATGCCAAATCAGATTCTGGGTTTATTCTGCTGATCAAGAGGTAATAAGCTTCTGGATCTTGATCATTGGCTTAGGGCAGTTTTGCTTGGTTTCTAAGGGAATTGATTTGTTGTTGAGGGCTGGGTAATTTGTTTAACAATATTTGTACTTGGGTAAACCCTATGAGATGAATATATTACATTTTCTAAGGGTATTCAAGGGAAAACACTAAAGGAGCTGCAGTGCACATTCCCACATCACAGAGCACAAATCCACTGCATATAATAATGCTGAATACAATGAGTTGTATTGTTTTTTATTAGTTTAGGAGGAAACGATGCCAGAGAGCCTCAGCTGTTCTTCCCAGCAGGGGTAGCTATGAAGACTATTGGTATGAAATAGTTCTATGACTGATCGCATACACTGTGACTTAATGTTTTCACTTTATGAAATAGCCCAGTATGAAATTGCAGTGTCAATACTGCACATGTGCTGCAGGTTTAATATCCTGTGTTTAATAGTTGTGTTCTGTGCTATTGTACTCCTGCTCTGTGCTCATGAGCATAGATTTTCTGTTACACAGTTGATGGACCCTATGCTAACTCTGCATTTCATGATTGGTGCAGAGATTTGGTTTCAGCATACACTACATGCATGCGCACAGTATGGTTGATGGGCTAAGAGGTAAAAACAATGGGAAGTGTATAAAATAGGTTGAGCATCTGTAAAACTGTAATAAAGATAAATGGAAAACCTAAATTACTGTATACAAAATACATGGGAAATACAATGTGAGCTGCATGAAAAAACACAAGCAATATTGAAAACTGTACTGACATTGATGTTTTTTAATATCTTGTTCGTCAAATATCAAAAATGCCTTGTGAGAAAAGTCTAAATAATAAAAGAAAATACAGTCTGGAAAATAATTTCAAGTTCAATCATAAATGCAAGTGTGTATTCCATACCCCGTAACAGTGACATCATGATTGGTGCATTTAAAACAGTTTTTTTTTTTTAATTGGAGAGAGAACCATGAAGAAGCATTTTAGGGTGGCATTTATATCAGCCTCTTTTTAATTCAAATGTGTCTCATTATCTAGTTTGAAAGTCAAAACACCGTGAAAACAAGTAAACGGGCACAACCTCTCTTCAGTCTGAAATCTGAGTGATTCTCTAATTTGTACCAGTTAATTTCTAGGTCACATTAGCCTATTCCTTGTAATTACTGTATGTGTGATATTCATTAAGCAAATGAAAACTACATATAATTAAATCTGATTAGAAGTGTAGTCAGGATTTATTTGTATGTTAATGGTGTTTTGGTCAGATGTTAATCTTAAAGAGATTTATGAACTCTTTTTACCACTTTCATTTAAAATTGGAACAAAGGTCAAAGTCCTACCAGTATATCACCATTAAGACAGATTTCTTTGCAGTTTTGTTGTTTTAGCTTTTGGTAAAAGATGCAAATCAAACATGTAACAGTCCACCTGAGTCTCTTTATTTCTATCTGTCAAAATATATACCAAGGACTGTTCCTGTGTTGAGAATGACAGCAGTATTACCACCCATCACTGTTATCATTTGAATAGACCCCAATATCATACTGAGCCAAAGAAAGCTCTCAGTTTGCATGCCTTATCTGCATGCCCAAGAGAAGGTCAGTCAACCTGGAGTGTGAAATTCTCTACATCCATTCAGTATTTTCTTTCCCATTATTAAAAAAACATCTGCTTTCCCCAATGACTGACACTCTTTGCAGATAGTGACATACCCAGTGTTGCAGACTACCTGAAAGTACCTGAGTAACTTTTCTGGTGTCTGTTTACACAGTCTTACTCCAGAAGAAAGGAATCTCAAAGCTCACTTCTTTAGATATTCTGATCTTGGTGTTTCTTTGAAAGTAAGCTATTAAAATGTTATTTTCAAAACTTCACAATGGAAGTGCATGACAGACAGGATTTACGGTATTATTGTCTTTAACTATAGTCAAATACAGAAGGGCATTATTACATTCCCGCAGTGCTGTAAATAGCAACACATGCCACAAAATAATGATAATAATTATGTAAACTTAGACAATAGGCCTAACATGATATGTTTAACAATGTAGTCTGCTAGCTTTAGCTATAACATTTCTGTTTATAGTTAGAGCTGTTGCATGTCCTGCTGTTACAGTGCAGTCTGAAACTTTGATAACAGGCTCAGAAGTTTTAAAGCAATCGTACAATGTTATGTTCAGTCACATTTTTTAAATAAAGTTTTACTATGAGAAGGCATATGTATTTACAAGTGGGGAGGGGTGGTTGAATGCGTTTGCATGTAAGATCGCATGCGTGCTTCTGTGCACAATTAGAGAAAGCAGGCAGTGGGAAGGCAGTAGGGAAATCCCTATTGTTCATTTCTGTGAATAAAGATTTGACAGACACCACATAATTCAAACTGATTATAGATATAAAAAAGTAAAAAATAAGAAATAAATTATTTCAATTGATTTTATTTTGCATGGTTTCTGAGCTAATTACTGACAAACAGTTACATCATTAGTAGGATACTATAGGGGGTGTAGTTTTAGCCCATGACTCACTCGCCTGTCTTATGTTTGTTTTTTGTTTTATATTTAAGCCATATACAGTACTTTAGTCATATAGAAGGTGGCAGTGGGTATTGCTGTACTTCAGTTTGGAAGGTGTTATTAAGGACTGAATTGATTCCTGTTTACTCCAGGGCCTGTGAGCATGATGGCACATTATCAGTGTGGCAGAGAACCATATATTCCCAAAACTCTTACAGATGCCAAGTTTGCATCAAACATGTTGATTAATTATAAAACCAGATGTTTTCCCTAACATATACGCAAGTAGTAGCATTTTTCTTTTTAATGCCATTGTGATTGCACAAACGGAATCGGGTCTTGCAGTGCTACATTATACAGATATAACAGCTGGGGATCCTGCTGGGCTTCCCTGGATAATATCCAGGGGGAAAAAGGGAATACAAGCATTGTATATCACAAGTGAGCACAACACCACATGGAGAAAGTAATGCTTAATATGGACATCTACAGCTTCATTGATTCTCAAGTTGTTTGATGGAGGAAGGAACATGTGGTATCTTTTGAAACAAAGGATTTACATTATTCTACAGGCTTCCGTGTATAAGAAGACCTGTCTGTTACAGTATTTAAACTAAGAAAAGGGGTCTTCCGTTTTTTTTGTAGGTTATTGAATTCACAAAGGAATCTTTCCTTTTTAGTGTAAAAGAAATAACCTGAGAGACAGAGACATAAGATCAATTTCTGAAGATCATTTTTCAAGGGTGAATCTAGTGATTTTAATCATGGCCAAAAGAGAAGCGGGAGAATGAACTGACTGCAGTGACATTGTTTTTGTCTGCTTCTCCGAATTCACTGGGCTGTGCTTTTGTCTGAGTGTAACTGACCCCCGCTAACCCTTAATGACTATGCGATTGATTTAGAGTTTTTAATTCTATTACACAGAATTGTATTCGTTTAGGTCTGGGAATAGATTGGGTTCTGCAGTTTATGTGCTACAGTCCAGCAAAGGGGTTTGTGAATAGGATGGCTTGAGAGGTGACATCAGACCCGGAACAGAAACACACAACAAGAAGTACTGGGGTTGAAACTGAGACGTTACGGCGCTCAGCTTTTAATAAATCAAAATAAAGAACACAGAACAAACAAAAAGGCGGGGTTGTCAAAACAAATAGACAAACACAGTGTTTGAACAAAAAGTATTATGCGGCCCTCCAGCATGTTAGCAGTTGTTATTTTCCCATTTTAATTAATTCTCCCCAACCGCTTTCCACTCACCGAACACACAACCTCGAGTGAGTGAAACACTGCTCTTTTATGCAGCTGCATGTGAACTAATTGTGCTCCCCGTGCTCACATATTAATACACATTTTATCTGCACGTGAAGTGATTGTGCAATCCCCGTGCCTAAATACAACTGTATGTTTTAAATCACTCATGCTCCACAGCCCCATTATATCCCGTGCACCAGTCTATTTATACACCAACATTAACACACCACACGCAACATATAACACAACATACGCACAGGGGCAGGGCACCCTGCCACAGTGTCACACCATTCTCCATGAATAAGCCAAGAAAATTGTGTTTTCTATTCACTTTACATAATACATTTGTTTTCAACATTTTAATTTAAGACAGATTTACCATTTTGTTCTGCCCAGTAAAATGGGGTACTTTACTGAGTAGTTAACTGAATAATGGATGCTTCACCATAGCAATGAGCATCATTACTATCCTCATCCATGATAATAATGCTATCCTGAATCTGCAGCTTTCTAAGTTCATTCAGTATGCAGCTAAACAACAGTCAGACAAGTGAATTGCTGTTAATAAGGAAGAAGAAGTAGCATTTTAAATATTCAAGTCAGCCAGTTTCTTCATTCACCTTCATTAATGCTGTGGATGAGTTTAAACACAGTGGGGATGCATACTGAAAGTCAATCACTTATCACTGTCTGCTGCTAATTAGACTGTGTATTGCATGTGTTCATTAGGCCAGGCCTTTGAGGTTAACATAGCTTGGAAAAAGCCTACATCGAGATGCATACAAGTCTGTGTTTGTGCCTGTGTGAGGAAGAATGGCTATAATGAATGCTTTTGATCTTCAATTTGTTATGGGATGTGAATAAACATCAGTCTGCCCAGACACTTCATATCATCTAGTTTCATAATATTGAACGTACTACCTCATGCATATCCTATTAAGTGTGTTTTATAGCAGAAATGGTGAAATAGGGAATCACACAGAACACCCATAATAGGCGTATATTAGGAAGAGGTATACAATATAATAAGTAGAATATAATAACCGAGACAAACTGCTACAATGACTATGGGCCCTTTTTTCCAAAAATGAAGAAATAGTTTAACTTTCTGAGCTGAACAAAACAAAACATCAAAAGTGAAATTGCTCATTTCTTTCTCACATTCGAATTTCAAGAGTCTACACAGCAATGTTCGAAAACACCTCCTTTGGTCGCCATGTGACCCAAGGAGAGTTACAGTAACTGTAAAACCTAAACTTACATTTTCAGTTATTTAGGACATCCATAATAGGTATATAAACAGTACTGTGCTTATCCAATTACAGGACTAGAAGTCATTTGCATTTGATACCCAATACTTCACCTTTTGTATTATTGTGGCAAAGTAGTTAACAGTGCGCAGGTGCAGGTGATCAATAATCAGGCAAACAACGATAATCCAGGTGCAATGAAGGTTTCATTGTATAATCCAATGCCTGGTGGCTAACAGCAGTAAACAATAACAATGTTAATGAAGCAGTACAGTGACGTGTATTGCTTATTTATTCCACGGGTTTGCCCCGAAATAATAACTGTCCCGCTTCAGTTCACCCACACGTAACACATACACTAACACAAACACCAGTCCACAGTGCTTGCCCTAGTGCTCTTAGTGAATAGTTCTTTAGTGACAAAAAAAGTGCAGTGTTGTTGATCCGGGTTTAGTGCTGGCCTTTGGCAACAGCTTTGGATCATGCTATCCATCCAAATAATTACAAACAGTATTATTAACGACAAACAAAAACAAACAAAACACTTATATTTCACAGCACAGGTTCTCCTTCTGGTCATTCAACGTAACCATTCACAAAGGAACAAATCACATTACTACATCCCCTTTTTATGACGTCACCCATGACCCCTTGGTCAGTGAGCACATCCGCTCCTCCAATCTGTGGATGCCACACCGTTTCCCATCCAGGTCATTGGTTTCGTGTACCGTAGCTCTGCCCCCTTTCTAGATGGCCGACTTCCACCTAACCCTGAGAATAAACTATCGTGCCATTTAGTCCACTGTATTCTGTTCCCTTTATGCCGCTGCCTCACAGGTCAGGAGGGAGATCTAACACCAATAACCATTCAATCTCTGTCACAATTATGCATACAGCTTTTTATACAGCGGCTTCAGCTTTTGGAACATTTGTCATTTTGACAGCTGTCTGTCAAGACATTGTCAATAAAAAACATGTAGCTGTCTATCTACAGAATGTACCATATACATAAGTTAATATCTGTGTGATGAAACTCGTAAAGCGTAATTTTAAAATAATACTGAATTGAAGTGAAGCAGTATTGTAAACATTAAACAGGTTTTCAACATTTCCATTTATTGTAATTAATCAAAAATGAATGAAGCCTCTGTGCTGGTCTCAGTCACTTCATAAACAGAGCTGACATAACCGGCAATGTTAGCCTTGTTAGTGACCCAGCATTTAAAAACGTATTTTTGTTGATAATGAAAAGAAACAGAAAAGGAGGCAAAGACAAAGTTCACTATCCACATATTACTACCACTGACCTGGATAAGCTAATAGAAAAATATGTTATTGGCATGTTTAAGTGCTTGGTCATTAAGACTCAGGCTATCATTGCGTTTTATGTCAGGACTGTTTACGGAGCGATTGAGACCAGCATGGAGGCTAACATAACAAAACTGAGTACTCTTGACCAGCCGAATTACACACTGAAGCAGAATTATCATAGCAGATGTAGTTAGATTGTTCAAGACACTGTTTTTAAGTCAATTACCATTTCTTTATGTTTCATCAAATCAATAAAAATACCAGCTGCCCGAACATTTGTGTTTCTTCGATTTCATTAAGTTGTTGACTTGTTAAATCTTTGTGTGTGTTTTTTTTTTTTTTTGATTGTAGCTGGACATTCGTAGCTCAGACTGTGCCACCTCATGGGTGTATTGTAACTTCACAGATTATTAATTCACATAAATTCATTTCTGCTGTAATTATCAATTTAAAAAAAAAAACTGTCTATTTTTTCCTCTCTCTGTAAATTTGTGTTAATGAAAAGTAAAACTAGAACTGTTCTTTAAAACTCCTATTTTAAAATAACCTTGCTCACAGAAACAAACTGTGAAACAAAAATGGCTGTGGAATATAAGCTGGTGCAATAACAATGGCTACCACTGCCCTGTGATGTGTCTCTATTGAAAATATCTGAGACAGTGAAGGAGGCTTAGAGGACTTGAAGAGACAATGGACACAGAAACATGATACGTACCAAACAGAATTGCTTCCCCAGTGATGAACAAACTTTTTAAGGCATTCTGTGAGAGTGATCTCATGCATTCACCCCTTGTCTTTACTGTATGACAAACTTGGTGAGGTTCGCTAGTCTCTAAAAAGTTTACATTGCAAGCCATTTGTGAGCCTGCCTGTTTATGACTTCTGGGTTGCAGTTTCATAGTTGAAATATTTGTCTGGAATTGTTTTAATAGCTGGACGTAGGAATGTTTATATACTAATCAGTAGAAAGTAAGTTACAGTTACAGTACAGTCATAGCAAGAGATGTTTTCTCTTCCCAGACATGAGCAGTTATCCTTCTTTTTCCATTCCTCTAAAGTGAATGTTTTGCCAGTTACGCATGATTCCTACATTTTGTAGAAAGCACACTCACACTCTGTACTTCAAAGGCTTGTGTATGCTTAAATATTAATTAAAACTCTAGCAAGGTGATACTCATATACACTACCAGTGAAAAGTTTTAGAACACCCCCATTTTTCCAGTTTTTATTGAAATTTAAGCAGTTCAAGTCCAGTGAATAATCTGAAATGGTACAAAGTAAGTAGTAAACTGCCAAAGTTTAGGTTAACAAAAACTGAAAATAATGTACATTTCAGAGTTATACAAAAAGGCCTTTTTCAGGGAAGAAGTCATGGGTTAACAACTTACAGCTGTTCTGCAGCAATGGAAGTAAATTAAGCCTCAAAAGTTGATGCTAACAATTCCTATAGGTGTCCCAACTTTTGTTGATTACTTACAAACCCTCTGTCTGTATAAAAGCAGTGTTGGAACAGACTGTGTTACTACACCCTCTTAAGCATTATTTGGACAGTATTGTACTGCAGGAAATAGTATATTGCTATTATAATGGCAAGAAAAAGGCAATTAACAAAGGAAGACAGCCAGATCATTATAACCCTTAAAAGTGTAGGTCTTTCCTTTTAGGAAATTGCAAAGAAAGCCAAGGTGTCAGTGAGTACAGTTTCCTACACCATCAAAAGGCACTTGGAAACTGGAGGAAACTCTGACAGGAAGAGGTCTGGCAGACCCAAAGCCACAACAGAATCAGAAGACAAGTTTCTGAGAGTCAACAGCTTGCGTGATAGGCGGCTCACAGGACAACAGCTTCAAGCACAGCTTAACACTGGTCAAAGTAAGCAAGTCTCAGTTTCAACTGTGAAGAGAAGACTTCGAGCTGCAGGTTGGACAGGTCGAGTGGCAGTAAGAAAGCCATTGCTAAGATGGCAAAATAAGAAAAAGAGACTTGCCTGGGCCATGAAGCAACGCCAGTGGACTACTGAAGGCTGGAAGAAGGTCTTTTGGACCGATGAATCAAAATTTGAAATCTTCGGTTCATCATGCAGGGTTTTTGTACGCCGTTGAGTAGGCGAAAGGTTGGTTCCTCGGTGTGTAACACCAACTGTCAAACATGGAGGAGGAAGCGTGATGGTCTGGGGCTCTTTTGCTGGATCCAGACTCGACAACTTGCACAGAGTGAGTGGCACCCTGAACCAAAATGGTTACCACAGCATTTTGCAGCGCCATGCAATACCCTCCGGTACACGCCTAGTTGGTCAGGGGTTCATCCTACAGCAAGATAATGACCCAAAACATACCTCCAGGCTATGTCAGAACTATTTTAGAAGAAAAGAACAAGACGGTAGGCTTCAAATCATGGAATGGCCAGCACAGTCTCCAGACTTAAACCCCATCGAGCTGGTTTGGGATGAACTGGACAGAAGGGTGAAAGCAAATCAACCTACAAGTGCAACACATTTGTGGGAACTTCTGCAACAGTGTTGGGAAGAACTTTACAAACAATATTTGATTTCCATTGTAGAAAAAATGCCACAAGTGTGTTTGGCTGTTATATCTGCAAAAGGTGGCTAATTTGATGTGTCAAAAATTTAGATTAAATTATGTTAAACAAAATTATTCCATTGTTTCTTTTTTATCTCCAATTGCTTATTTGTTCTATGCTTTAATTTCAGAGTACATTGAGACATTAAACTGCGTAAATTTCAATAAAAACTGGAAAAATGGAGGTGTTCTAACACTTTTGACCGGTACTCTGTGTGTGTGTGTGTGTGTGTGTGTGTGTGTGTGTGTGTGTGTATGTATATATATATATATATATATATATATATATATATATATATATATATATATATATATATATATGTTATTGTTCTGCGTACATTGTTCTGCAGTACCTGCACCTTTATTTTTAACCTCTTAACTACTGATTATGTGCATGCACCCTTTTATATCCACTTCTGTACGTTTAAACCTGAGTATTTGTTCTCTGTTGTATGGATGATCCTGGTAAGAGGATTTTAGCTATTTGAATAAATAGTGGTGATACAAATGGCAGCACACATACATAAAAGACAGAGTCATGTAAGAGTTCCAGTTGTTGTTAAAAGGCATCATCCCAGACACAGCAAAGAAAATGCAAAGAATCAGAAGCTCCAACAATGAGAACAAATGTTCCAGACTAAATAATAGTATTTTTTTTCTTTTTGACTAACATAAAAAAAATGTAAATCTAGTGCCAGTCCTAAAGCAGCACAGAGGATACATTATGGTGTTAAGCCCTGCCTACACAAGGAAACATGTTTCTTTAAAATAAAAAATAAAAAAACAAATTAACAGAGTTGTGTGTACATGGGAGTGGATTCCAAATCATGAGGAGAGGAGCAGACCATCTTTTAAATGAGCGACGCTTAAGTTATCCCTTAAGTTATCGTTTTAAGTGAGCGATGCCTAAGTTATCGCAGTTTTGTACGTAAGGATCCAGACACTTTTGAGGACACTGAGGCTTGTAGGACCACAAATAACCCAAAAAGACACTACAATGCATCAGTGTACGTATCAAGAAAATGATTGATTGTAGCAGGATTCCAAACCATGTCATCTTCTGTAGAAGTCATCATCTTGCATAGTCACATGATTGGCTAAAGGCAAAAATGTTCTCAAAGCAGAACCGTGGTGTACTCTGGGAAACATGTTTTCGGGTTTCTGGGAACACAGAAACATCCAGCATACATGAGGACTACTTGAATTCATTAAGCTTTTCAAGAGGTTTTCATTTCTTAAAGCATTAATCAATGTTTTTGCTTTGAAGATTTCCCAAAAAACTTAGATGCACTCCGGCTATTTTCAGAACAGGATTATATACCAAGATATTCCTACTGTAGAATAGACTTTATGAGCTCTGCTGATGACACAGTGATTATGTTTGACCAGTGGTGATGTTTGTTCTCAAATAAATTAGCCCATTATTAAAATGTTGTAGAAAATACTGGAAATTACCGTGGTGGTTGCCAGCCCACTCTACAATACAGTACAATATAACACCTGACACGTTGTGAGAGAAGGACAATTCTGACATCAAAGGTAAGCTACATACTGTATCATAGGACAGCTAGGAACCATGCAGAGAGATCCTTGAAGAATTGCATTTGTTCAATGTACTTTTTTTTTGTTGTTCAAAGAAAGCAAACTGTAAAGCCTTTCTGTCAGAATAGTGGTGGCCTCATGGGGCCCTTGCCTGCCTGGCCGTTCGGTTGAATAGGAACATGCTGGATAAAGTGGCATCACAGGTGCACTAATTATTCTTTCCTCGTGGCTGCGTGGCTCTTTTTGGTATAGTATGCTGTTTGAGAACTGCTGCGTTGTTTGACCCCCTGTGGACTGCAGTACAGGCGGGTATCTATAGAAAAAGCATTTACACATCCATAAATAGGTTAGTGAACAAAAACAACATGCAGCTGCTTCAAACATGGGGACATTTTTTTGCTTTAAAAGTAAGCAAACATAAACGAGATTAATTAGGCTACAAATACACAATGTTGCTTGCAGTTTGGTATAAGCCATCTCCATGCAAAGCATTTAAAAAAAAAAAAAAAAAAAGGTAAATGTACAATAACCTGCAACTGGTGGCTTCTTTCTTAACACTAGAAGTCCCTGCCTCCCTGGTTCTGCTTTCTTAATATCTCTGTCACGGTACTTTGTGCTCTTTCTTGATATTGCCAACAGCCGATAAGCAGTTTGGTTTGAATATTGCTTCGGCTATTTTAAACAAACGGCCAGTAAGCATTGTATTTATAAAGCTTGCTTTGTTGAATTCAAATGCATATAAAAGCTACAACAACACGCTGTCAATATCTGCACCCGTGCGCTCCATCATGTAAACACATTGCACAAAAAAAGCTTTGTATGTATTGAAACATCACTGCTACACGCAAGTGACTGACACTCGCACATAGCCCGCCTGTCTTAAAGGGGAACGCACCAAGAGGCTGACTGCTATAATGCTTTCTTTCTTCTGCCATTACTCTCATAGCCTACTTTTAATATTTATTTATTTATTTAGCGAGGTGGTTAATTGATCAGGGTGGTTATGTGATGGCCGGATATGCTATGTTACACTGTATTCACTTCAAAACAATGTGCTTATTCTGGCTGGATTCGAGACCGCACAAGACACACATAGCAATAAAATTAGAAAAAGCGTATATTTATAACTTTAATAAAAATCTGTTTTCTCTCTACACTTTTGCATTTGTTGGAAGAAAGGTGTGTCTTTTGTTGAGAATTGCTTTTTAATTTGGTTTTAAATTGGAACCTTAGTTTTGTTTTTCAGGCACATAACCTGTTTTTGGACTCTTAATTTGGGCTCGTTTCGGCATACTTATTGGATTTTGAAATAATTTTACATAGCATTTTTTGTTGGCGCATTTGCACGGTGGTTAATTATTTTATTTTATCACTTTTTAACAGCAGTTTTCCATTTACATACTTAATCTTGTAATTAAAAAAGACCCTATTTGTTCCTGTTTTCATCGGTATATTATGACCCTATCTCAGATGGGGGTACACGGTAGACTATTTGGAAAGGGGTACAGAGCCTGAAAAGTTTGAAAAGCACTGTGCTATAGGCTCTCAATCTGGGACTTATGCAGCCTGATAAAAATCGCCAGTACAGCACCTTTAGAACGCATCAGTGGGGTGCTAGTTTTATAAGTAAAATTGAATAAGACTATATGGTTTGTCTTCTGTAAATAGTTTAGAATTGCTTCCTTGCTCCTGTTGCTTTAGGTATGAAACCCTTTGCAGGAATTTGTAGCTTAATGTGCATTCTGGTAAGTCTTACTATGAACAAGACTAAAACTGATGCCAAAAGAAACTCTAAATGAGGAAAACTTGGTAGATCTTTACTAGAAGTCTGCATAGTATAATAACATATAAGACAATGCTATATTAACATTATAGTATACAGCAAAGTGAATTGACATTTTTCATAAAAAAGAGTCACTCTAGGGAATTGTCCTACACTAGACTAATTTCTTTTTTGTAGGTTGTTGGCTTCTGATTATTTTAAACATGTTACATGGAAGGAAGCTTGGTATCGTAAAACTGAAAAAGTGGAACAACAATTGCAAGTTTAAAAAAAAAAAAAAAAAAATGAAATTTATTTGAAATGCTTTTGTAATCCCATTGTGACATATAGATGACATTATGAACAAAGCCTGGTATCCAACATTTATAAGCAACAACCAAGATGAATGTGTTGTGTGGAATTCCAAGTGCTTTTCTGAATTCCAGTCCTTTCATTTCAGTTAATGGGGCAGCAGTACAGTTGAATTAATTGCCAGAGAATTGACCAAGCTCTTTTAAAAAGAAAAATATACAAAACAGATAAACTGTGCCTGGGCCCTCCTGTGGGATCTCAGCCCTCTTAAACTAGAAGCCATTATGCAAGCTGATTAATGACACAACATTCACAAATTTTAACCAGGGTTATTGATATATAATGTATACAATTCTTGCTTGCATGTTGAAAGTTGAACACCAAATATAGTCAGACTACAAGCTGACAGTGTCAGGATATACTGTGCTGTTTTTTTTTTTTTACTTTCATGAGCAAACCACACAAGTATAGCTAAGGAGATGCTAGCTGCTCTGAAGACATTTATGTCTTTTGAAGCCGTCAAACGTACTTATTTTTCCACAGAGATGTGTCACCTGGTTCTCAGTGGCAGGAACTCATGGGGCATTGTGAGGCAAATACTGGTTTCCTACCTAGGTTCTGGACAACGTCTTTCTTTTTTATTTCCTCTGACTATCCCTCCTCCTTTTCTTTCTAGCTTCAGTGAGGTCTGTGTACTTCTCCCCTAGACTTCTTTGCCTGCTAGCTGAGGAAATAAGACAGTAATGTTAATACTTAGGGGATGATCATCAATAATTTCTATCTTACTAACACCCTCCTGAAATCTTGTTATCATTATAAATCACATGGATAAATAAGTCATACATGGCTATGCAAAGGAGTTACCAGCAGTGGCAAAAGGAAGGGATTCTACAGTTTCTGCAGTACAAGGTTAATGGCACACTATATTGACATTTACAATCATAAGGGACCACACACTAATTACTTACACTGGTGGGGGTTGGAGATTAAATATTAGGCCTATACAGAAATATAAAATATGAGAATACTCATTTGGCTCTGCCTGTGTCTATGATGAACCTTCCATAATATTCCTCATTCCTCTTCATGCCAGCAAGGCCTCTCTTTTGCTCGGTACTTTTGAGAGGCATTGCAGCAAGCCATTCAATGCAAAATGTCATTCAATGCAATGTCAAAACAATTTCTGAAATGACACCCCTGCTTGAAATATATATATATATATATATATATATATATATATATATATATATATATATATATATATATATATATATATAAAATGTATAGTAACAAGTTAGCATGGTTAAATTGGTTGCTAGAATTATAATAATAAATGTACTGTTGTTCTGCACTTCACTCCTTCCTCCAGAAGTTATTGATAATCCACTCCCTAGTTTACATGGGTGTAAAGTAAGCAAGCTCTAATTAAAAGTGGTTTTTTTGAGAACACAGTCAGAAATACTGAATAGTTTACCTGTCAACCCACCTGCTTGCCACAGTATCATTTGTGTTCCACATTTCTGGATTATTCCGAATTTTACCGAAAAATTACATGATTCTTTTTTTTTTTTTAGCTGAACCTCGGCTTTTACTGATTTATACCCAATTTTTTTGTCTGCTATTCTATATTTTCCTGGTAGTATTTTCTAGGAAATACACAATATTTTTATTAAAATGCTGTTTTATTTTGACATTGTAATAAGCAGCCCTACATTGCATCCTAGGATACTGCAGGTATGTTTAGACGTCAGAGGATCAAATGATGTTCAAATGTCACACTTTGGTTCTCTGTTCAAAACACAGTATCACCTGATTTTGTTGGCCAATCAAAGTCTGATTTTATTGTGGCAATTGCTGGGCATAGTAGTTAGCTTGATCAAAAACTACACTGAAATACTTACACAAAAATATAATATTTTTAGTGGATGAGGAATGGGGAGAACGTAAATGAGGTCATGAATATTCAAAAGAAAACAATTATTTCAGAGTATACAAAAGCCAAATAGCAGAAGTGGGTCAGATGAGGTGGAGGATGCATAGTGTTGCAAATACTGCTGCATTGAGGTACATGTTCACGCTGACAGAATAAAAGAACATACTGAAAAAAAAGTGACACATTAAACTAAAACAAGAAAGTGAACTGAGAGATAAGCAATCCATCTATGCAGCTTTAATAAAAGAGAGTGCAGAATGACAGTTAATGGGTTAGTCAGAGCTCTGTGTTTTGCTGGATAGCCACTGTTTATTGTGTCTATTGGTGACTTCGTACGACAGAACTGTCCATCAGCTAAAACACTGCTAAACACCGACAATCTTAATATTTGACAGAAAATGGTGATGTTTTAGTTGGTAAACTTATGGAGCGCACTGGTGGAAATGTCCAGGGTGATTTTTGATGCATCTCCCGATGGCTTGCACCGCTCAGTTCTGTCCTTTTTCTCATCTTTTTATGATTTCAAGGTGACTAAACTTGGCTTGTTTTGTGTTGATGTTATGTTCACACCTTCTGCAGATACTATTTCCGTCAGCACAGCAATTGTCCAAACGTTCGCAAAGTACCAGCTAACTTGGGATATGGCTTCGACTTGCACAGATTCTGCTTCATCATAAATCTCAGGGATATTAAACATTTTTTTCTTGATTTTTTTCCTCAGTTAAAAACAATCTTTTATTGATGTTATCCCAATTTTAATATTTGTAAAATAAACTAAAATTACAGGGACATTTTTTTTAAAGATAGAAGCTGAAAATACAGAACACTAAGTGTCATGCATCTGATTAAGATCCCTATCATTAAGGTTTTGCTTCAAATGTACTTCCATGTACATTTATAATGCGCAAATGTATTATGAAAAGCATCACTTCACGTCAACTGTAAATAATGGGTTTACACAGGCCATGATTGAAAATACAACAGAGGTACAACAGAGTTCCCTACACAGTCATCATACCACGTACTGTAAATATCAGTTTACATTCTTCAGGTATGCCACTTGTTATTAGGCTGTGAAACATTTTGACCCTGGCAATTGGTCCAGTACCTTCCAAGGAAAAAATAGACATTTTCCATTACTATGTAACAACTCCATCCATCTATTGTTCTTAAGAAAAGAAGGATAATCAATAACTAATGTGCGTTCCTGTCACACTGCCTTCAAGGATTCTAAGATGGCACAAGGTTGTTGTGTATGCATGTGTGTATGCTTGTGTGGATATATGTTTGGGAACAGGAGGATCGAAAAGATGTGGAGTGAGAAATATCAAGACTATGCTTAAGGTATAGCTCTGTAACTGCTTAAATAAGTAAATATACAGAGTGACTCTTTCAGAGTGACCTTGTTCTGTCTGTCTTTTTCAACACTTACATTTACAGCTGTTCTGTATTAGGCCCATCTGGATTCAGGTCTCAATTAAGGTATCATGGGATATTAAACTATTTCGATTTGTTTTTTGACCAGTACCAGACAACCACAATTGGTCGATTTTGAAGAATAATGTGTAATTGTGTATATATATGGGGGAAGAACATATTTAGATACCAATGAGTATAGTGTATACTGTAAAAACTATCCAGTGCAGAGTGGGATTAATTTGATTGTCAGAGGCGTCTGGCAACAAGTATTGAGTGTTCAGTAATAACGCTTCAGTCTTTCCATTTTATAAGACCAGCTGCGTGAGGGCTGGTAACCACATATTTGGTGGCCTTTCTTTTAGTTCTTCCTGCTTTGCATCTGTTTTTAACTTTTTTTATGTCAACACTTTTTATATTATGTTATAGAAAACCCAGTGGATAAGAAGGAAACTAGTAAGAAGACAAGGAGACAGTAGTGTGTCAACCTGTAGGAGGGTGTGTATTCTAGTGGTTAAAGAAACAGGTTTATAATCCGGTTCAGATCTCAGCTCAGCCACTGACTCACTGTGTGACCCTGAGTCACTCAACCTTCTTGTGCTCCGTCTTTCAGGTGAGAGGTTGTTGTAAGTGACTCTGTAGCTGATGGATAGTTCACACACCCTAGTCTTGTATCTTGTAAAGCGCTTTGTGGTGGTGGTCCACTAGAAAAGGCACTATATAAAAATTATTATTATTATTATTATTATTATTATTATTATTATTATTATTAATCTCTGCATTAGACTTTGCCAGAGAGAGCTATCAAAGTGACCTTCAGTAAAGGATGGGAAGAGCAGCCATGTTTAGCAAAGGTACATTTGCTTTTGCATCATTTTGTATCATTTCTCTGAATAATCTTTTACATCCCTGGAGGTAGATAGAGCATATGTGTGTGCGTGTGTTTTGCTCTGTTTGTGTGATTTTGTGTACATTGCTCGAATACATTATATTAAAGGAACCCCCTTGAGTACATGATTTTTAAAAGTGTTTTATTAAATGTTTTGTACCATGAACAACTGGGCGCAATTAACTCTGACTCAGTATTGTTTGTTTTTTTCTTTTCTAAGATTTCTTTCCAATAAACTCTTAAAATAATTAAATAAATAAATAAAACAAATAAAAATAAATAAATAAAGAGTAGTACATTTCTGCTGCTGAGTTTTGCTGATCAAGCCTTTGCTTAGGGTAGAACACATGCCTTGATTACCTTTTGCTACTCACCAGCAGCAGTTACCACCTACTACACATGTGAATTGCAGCCAGTGCTACTGTCTATAAAATTGTATGCATGCAAAAGTAATGTAATAGAATGCAGACTGTAAAAAAACAGAAACAATATGGGAACAGCTACCATTCTGCTTATATATTATACTTCACAAAACATTAATAATTTTCTTTCTTAGAGGATTATATTGCTCAATTTTTAGTTGTCCTAAAATGCTGCCTTTTCTACTAACTTAACTGATACCCCTGCTGTATTAGCAGAGCCTATAACCTATTCAGACTTAGGTAATGACAATGGGGTTACAACACAGTCTATTTCGTCAACTCTATGTGATATTAGCACTAGAATGCTGCCTGATGTGTGCACCTATAAGTTTCTCATATTGTGATTGGGTGATTCATTATTCCTACCCAGTTGAAAAGAATTGTCAAATTCCAATACAGAAAATACAAAAATGTTTAAAAAAAAAAGAAAACCCAGATGTACTAATTATACAGTATATCTGTGAATATAGGGTGCATGTGTTTATATATATATATATATATATATATATATATATATATATATATATATATATATATATATATATATATATATATATATTGTGGTATTAGGTACTGTATGTGATTGATTGGTCAACAAAGAGATTGTTCTATTAGCATTTTTATATATACTGGTAATATTAATGGAAATTAGACGACACATTGAAAAAAGGAAAATCAATGTGTCTTGACTTCTTCTGTTGACAACCATTAAACACTTTTTCTGCCCGTAGCAATAGAGAATCCATGCTGTATAGTACAAGCCAGAGGCCTTCGTTGCTTTGGGGTGGAAGTGTAGCTCATGGGTTTTTTATTCTAAGATATAATAATAGGAACCAAGTGTTAATTACAATGTGGTGTTATACTTGCTCCTTGCACTCATTAAAAAGTTGTGGTTTATCACATATCTATTTATCCTCTAAGGCCATTATAATAATTATAATGGCTACAGCTTAACTTATAGCATGGAAAAATGGTCCAGCTAAAAGATAATGGAATTGATCCCATAGTCTAGGTATTAAAATAAAATGTAATCATATTCAAGTCAAAAAGTGTAAGGATATACATTATACATAGCAACCAATACACATTTAATAAATTGAAAAAGAATATCAATATAACTACCCCACACTGAATTCATCCAGTATCTTAGTCAATATTTCCATCAGCAGTTAAGTGGCAGTGGTTTTTAACACCCATTGTAAAGGCTCTCTGAGGAATTGCGAGCCACACTGATTTAAGAGACTGAAGCTGGAGCACAGAGAGCCTTGAGAGGTCATATAGTAGGTCAGAACTAAACATCTAATGCTGGAGTGGATGATTCATCTCGGCATTGTCATGAAATGCAAAACTGCACTTTGATAAAGACTATTGATTTTCCACCCTAACATGTAAACATAAAATTAAATAAGTTTAATTTATTGGGGTTCCCTAGAAGTTCATAACCCCCAGAAGATCCTGCAGGTGTTCCTGGAAAAACTTGGGTTGTATTTGTGGAAGGAGAATCCTCCCACTAATCGACACGTCATATCCAAGCGCCATAAAAAACTCTGTGTGGCTTGTATTCATGTCTCTTCTTTTTGTTTGCCCTCTCAGTCACGCACAGTGAGGCCAAAGATGGACATGGCTATCTTTAGAGCCTGGAGGAAGGGTTACCCTCAGCCTTAGATTCCCTAAGGTTTCCTCCTACCAGCAAGTAGGGGGGGTTTTCTTACCTGAGTGCTGAGCGCTTCGTATTTACTTTCTGCAGGTTGCATGGCAGGCCAGAGAGGCCGAGTTCTCTCTCAGTGCGTGTGTACACTTTTCGTTCTTTTTAAGGCATCATACATAGGTAAAGGTGTCATGAATAGTGTATATACTGTGGATATAATTGATTACTGTAACCATAATTGTTTTGTTTTTTTAAATCCAGCTATTATAGGGCATAGTTGTTTTTTTTTTTTTTGTTTTGTTTTTTTTAATGAGACAGCTAGCTGTCATTTCATTTAGCTTTGCAAGGGCAGGTGAAATGCACTTGCTTGGATCAATCTGTTTTAGAAGTTGCATTGTCATGTTTTCTTTCAGATGCTGCTTATTTTCTAGGATTGCCACTCTGCTCTTGATGTTTGCAAGATGAGAAGCAATGCCTTCAAACCCCTAACAAACTAGTTATGTCTCCACTGGTTTTGAAACTGTGGGTATCATTCAGGGAGCATGCTAGTATTAGAAGCAGTAAGCAATCCAAAGGTAGGCAGGCTTGACAGGCTGTAAGATATAAGCTAGCTAAACCTAGCTGAGATTGTCTTCTGGCTGTGTGAAGGAACATACATCAAAGTCATAGAATAGGGAGACTTGACTGATGGAGGTTTGATGCATCTCTGAATTCCTTACCACTTCACTAGAATGCCATTACAGGGATGGGATTTATAGAGAGCAAGAGGACAGTCTTATTTTTTGGTTTGCTTTGAGAAAAATAATCTTTAAAAAGAAACAGAATGCCTTTGTAGTCTCTTAGATTATACTGTAATTAGGAACATGTTTTGCAAAGAAATACAGTCCTCTGTATTGTTTTTTGGTTTTTTTGGTTTTTTCTGGGGGGGGGGGATCTGGAATACATAGATATAAAGTAGGAGGGGCAACCTGCATTTTATATACAGATAAAGATTACGGGGAGGTTTTTCGCAAACACTGATCTTAGACTACAGTACCTTATCCAAGGTAGTCCAAAGTTAACCCTAATCAGGGTCCATAAAACCTTAGGTACAGTATGAGACTTTCCAGAATTCCAAATGTTGTGCCATTTCTGTAAATATAGTATGGGCTGTTATCTCAGCTTAGCTTAAGTTTAATTGTGTAAAATGAAATAATTCAAAACTCCTAAGAGCAGGATTTGTTATTAGAAATGACTCATCTTTTAAAATGTTAATACTTCAAGCTTATATAGATTATATAAACCAGAAAAAGAGGAAGTAGTGTCAATTTAATACAGAGCTACAGAGATATTATTATTTTTTTTATAACAGTGTATGACAATCTGTTACATTTATAGAATCATATTATGCCTCAACCAATGTGTGGTGTAGCTAATTCTCAGTATTTGGTTATACCATTTCCAAGGAGATGTTGTTTTTATTCACAAGAGGCACAACTGAAATAACTTAAATGTAGTACAGTGAAAGATATTCACACCACTGCTGTATTTATTTATGCATTTTTATGTAAAACTTACCGGATGAGAAATCAAATGTGTAAATGAATTAAGTATCCTTTTTTTTGTAACATCCCTATTAACACAAAGAAAGACTGCTTATCATCCATTTGTAATTATATGCAAAATGCATTTCAGCTCTTTTGTATATGGGTGGGAAGGGTTATGGAAGCAAGAAACTACTTAACTGAATTCAAAAAGAAAATAACTGCATGACACATGTTGACTGTACACTGAAACTCTTGCAGTATGCCGACTCGTGTTCCATCTCACAGTTACTGTAGTATGGATATATACTGTTAAGCCTTAATTAACAGCGTACTAATAGACCACACATTTGTGGATGCATAACAAGGTGCCACTCCCATTCACACATTTTCAGGTGGCAGTAAATAGAGGTTTTATTATAAATGTAAACTCTTGATGTTTTATTACGGCTATGTTACGGTTTCTAAAGTCATACCATCTATTCAATTTTAACATTTACTGTAATTTTACATACGGTATATATCTTTCAATGCTTTACAATTTTTATTTGTGTTTCTTCGTGCCTACCTGTTCTTTACCATGTTTTACTGTGCTGTCATGCTCATAGGCTTGTGCCATGGTATTCAACAATACAGTAAACTAGGATACTCTTCAAAATGCAGTCACTGTACATTAACTGTAGCTGCACTGTACCTGTACTAATACATGTACAAGAAAGGAAAGCCAGTATATCCGCATTCCAAAGCCATCTAGTGACCAAGACATTGGTGTGCTTACCGTGCAATGCTGAGGGTAGACATGAGCACTGGCGTGAACATGGGGAAGCTGAAGAAGGTTATTGTGTTCGCTATGCCTGTCACGCAAGCTTTATTTATTGGCGTTGTCAATTTACAACCCTCACTGACTCGACTGCCAGCTCAGATGTCAGGTGAGGCAACAGCATTACATTCCCAGCATGACAATAGAGCGACTCCAGTTAAATATGCAGCACTGAGGAGTATGAGAAGTACTTCTTTAACATGCCAGACAGGAGAGGATCAAGCGGATCAGGCCTTCAGCCTGCAGGCATTGCTTCAAAGTAATGGAAAGACCAAGAGTGCATTATAATGCAACTGGGGATGTTCAGGCCTCTGACAGAATCCCAGATTGACTGGGTCACTCCAATTGCACCCACCCCAGACTTAAAGTGGGTGGATATTGCAGCATTTTCTTTTAGGTCATTCTTAACCATGCTGTTACAATTGTTGTCTTTAAGGGTGTATTGAATAAAGCAGTATGACTCGTACAAACATGATCCTTACAAAAAAAATATATTTTATGACTGCACTAAACTAGATGTTACTGCAGTATTTTTAGACTGTATTTTTTATATAAGGTACAGAAGCCTTTTTTAATTACAATACATATGTTTGCATTTATAGGCTTGAATATAAAGGTCTAGACCTGTGTCTGTAGTATTTCAGCCAAATTTAGATGATGCATACTACAAAACCTGTGAATATTTTATTATAATTACAAAAACAAGCTGTTGTATTCATGATGGTTACCACTTTATTTATTGCTGTGTTACACATTATGTATAGTCATTGAAGGCCGGTAGCAATATTGTAGCACATTCATTTATTTGGGGAGAGTACAAAGAGCAACAATCGTCAGTGGATGAAGAAAGCAACATAACATCTCCAATTTAAAAGTTTATATTTTGTCCCCTGTAAGTTGCCCTACAAAGGTACAGTTTGGAAGCGGTTTGTATTCACATTGTATTCACATTTTATGCAACTCTGATTGCATACATTCACAAACCTGTGAAATCAAGACTTGCAGAGAAATTGTTAATATCGCAAGGCTCTGACCTGCCTCAGAACCGATCACTTTAACAGAGAAAGGGTGTCCTAAACATTTCCCTTAGAGGTTCGGAGTGCTTCAGGCACAGAATACATTTAAATGAATCTAAACAGGAAATGAATCGCAACTCACACGACACTCAGCTTATGCAGGTGGATTTGTGTACAACATGAGACAATAACTGAAAGTGTTCAAAAGCTTAGAAACATATTTACTGAAGAGCAGATTATAATTAGAGCTAACATACAGCATCAAGTTTGATACTAAACAATGTAAAAAGTTATTTTAAAAAACTACCAGGTGATTACTCCGTCCCTGTAGTCTACATATTAAAACAATTATTGTATGATTTTTCATAGCTTAATACAGTAAAATACTTCTAGACCAAGACAAACCTATCCGGACAGGGCACTGAATGAGAAACATCTAATTATACAACACAATTAAATTAAAGAAGTATGAACTCATATAATAACAAAGCTTTTTACTATATAGAGGATGGTGATCGTATGGGAAAGTTTTCAAGATGTTTCACACTGTTTTAGTACCCTGTCCTGGCATTTTTGTCTTTGTCTGGCTAGCACCCACTCCAAAGATAATGGGAATGCTCTTTCTGTTCTGCGTGATATAGATAATATTAGAAAAAGAGAGATTATGATTTGAAATTTGAGCTAAATAAAAAACTTCTCAGATTTGAAAATCTGCCAAATCCACTGGTGGAAGACCTGCCTCAGACCCAATCACTTTAACAGAGAAAAGGTGCCCCAAATAATTCCCATAAAGGTCAGGAGTGTTCCAGACACAGCTAAACCAAAAGTGCCACCGACATGTTTTTACTGTACCAGTGATGAAACAGAACTTACCTGGGACATTCTCTATTGGCATAGTAGGAGCTGCAGACATCATAGACACAGGTATTTATTTTTTGATACATATTTAATATTGAAAATAATATATATATATATATATATATATATATATATATATATATATATAATATAGCATCGTTGTCATAAGTCATGCTTCAGTTCTTGCATTGCTCTGAACAACTAGAGATAAAGTGAATTTAATTTTTTACTCTTGATAGGAATAAATATTATTTTAGCTTGTTTGCTAATCAACATGCAACACATTTTTACACATTTTGTGATTTGCAGAAAATATATGTTATATATTAACATATATACTTGCATAAATAGTCATGACTCCTCCCGAGCCGAGGCAAAAAACACTTGCGATTAAAAAAAAATTAGCAAGGTTTTTCTTTTTTTTTTCCCTCCTGCAACTCCTGTTTTAAATTTCATTCACAGGGACAACATCCCTGTAAACTACCCTTGTGAAACTTGTATCTCTTTTGAATATGCGGCCCCTTCTACTGTGAAATAAGACATTTTAAGATGGTAAATGTACCATTCTTTAGATTTCTTTTGAAATAGTTGTCATGCTGACAATATATGTTATGATTTAAAAAAAAATGCTGAAACCAGGTCTGCTACTGTTGAGATTATTAAAATAGACCCACCCTGTGTGGTTTTGGCTTGTGTGTACAGCCACTGAAGGGAGGTGAAGCGGACGCCTTTGTTGAAACTAGGACAGTATTGACATCATGAGGCAGGGGTTCAGAAGAGAGGGGAACTGTTGGTCTAAATTTAAAAATATATATATATAATTTAGAAGAACACTGTAGAATAATATTTGAAGCATCACTTTAAAAATGTATGATTGATTTTCTAGTTGATTAAAGCATAAAAGATAACTCTGCAAGTTTTTGAAAGTTAGTCAGCTATAAATTGTTGTTTGTGTGTGTGTGTGTGTGTGTGTGTGTGTGTGTGTGTGTGTGTGTGTGTGTGTGTGTGTGTGTGATGTTTATCCTCTGGATATTTCATGCTGTGTATTTTCACTGTGCGCCAGGAGTTAACTAGCTAATTTTGTTTGTATTTCCCTCTAATATCTTTTAAAAAAATGATAACTTCTTCTAGGCAAAAAAAAAAAAAAAAAAAATACATAATAAAAGGTGGACTTGTCTAAAGGTGGATTATATAAAGATGATGTCATTTAGACTAGGTTATAAAAATATAATAAAACAAAGCAAGACAAAGGATGCTTTAAATCATTATCTAAAGCTGTTGTCATTTTCAAGGGATTGTAAACTCTACAAGATAAAATTGTTTTTAAGACTTATTTGTTGATTTAGATAAGATGGTACATGATAAAAGCCAGTAAGTCAGGCTGGAGTGTAACAATTTAAATTGCTTGCCTTATTTGAACTTGTAAGTCCTTCTAGTTTATATATAAACACACAACACAGATTATACTGTATCTACATGTGCGCTCCACACAGTCTCCTAGGGTGTCTCTCAAAGGGAATATTTTTTAGGATTATAGATTTGTCTAGTGACCCAAGCAGTGCAAATCGTTTGACTATGAGGAGATGAATATAATTCACAGGAGAAAGATTTGGTTCAAGGTTTTTGGTTTTAGTTTCTACACTCATTAGATTTTACTTCATGTACAGATAAGTAGAGGAAAAAAGGTTTTGACAGGTAATTTGTCTCACCAGCAATCTTTTTTTACTTATTTTTCATTTCTCTGCAGTATTGTTGAGGTTTTTTTGTATTATTGTTTGATGGGCTATGTCAGTGAGTGTATCGCTTTCTGAATTCTATTTCAGTAACACAAATTGTAAACGAGGAGAATTGCTTGATAAAAGTGTGGGAAATATTGTTATTATTGAGGAAGAATAAAGATTGTATCAGGATGGAGACTTTTTGAAGAAGTCCTGAGTCAGCAGGTATTTTTATTTATTAATTTTTTGCTGAAATCAATGACATTTAATAAAGACCGGTTCTAGCTTGCAAAATGGTAGCAGACTTCAAAGTGCAATAGAGTGACTTAAATCTGATAATATGTGCCGGAAGTCTCAAATGTTATCATTGGTGGAGTTTCCATGCATTTTTCTTTTTTTTTTTAGCTCGAGACATTTGCTATTTGAAAAATCTCGTGTAAAATGCTTTTTTGGGTTTCCTGGCTCATGACATCCAGTTCACCAAATGTATTTAATAACGTGGAGGGCAGACACTTGTTGTCTTCATACATAGCTGGGATCAAAAAAGGGACGGGAGTTAATTCAGTTAGACATTTAAGCAGCTCACTTGCTCTTTGTGTTTAACTTTAACATAGTTTTTACAGCAAATATTCTCAAACAGCTGCTTTAATACTATAACAAGTATACACCGCAGTTCATGGTAAGTGGTTTTATACAGAACTGTAAATCCACAAGAGACATACAACATGACAGACCAGTCACAGCAAAAAACAATAATAAAAAAGCCGCCTGCAGTATCATTAAGGTGAACTACACCACTGCTAATCATAAAACCGCCCATCAGCCACTTACTTTCTGCCATCTTGAATTGCATAGTAAACAACTGACCTGCTCCCTTGCAATATTTATAATGATGTCACTTAAGGGTTAACAAGCTTATTCACATTTACACGTGAAATGCAGGTTTCCATGCGAAACTGGGCATGGATTTTCCCATGTTTTCATCATTTACATGGGTAAATTAGATTTACCCTGTCCCTCTCTTTAGCCGTTTTTTCGGCCACAAACCTGATTTGATGTACTCTGGATTCATGCCGTGGTTGTCAGAAACAAACAAAAAAAAAACCCTACTGTTCCGTGTTTCTAAGCTAATCATTGGTACACTCAAAATCTTTATTTAAATAACATAAAAACTAACAACAAAAAGACAGTGTTTGAAACTAAACCAATAACTAAGTGGTTAACTGTGAAAAACACAATGCAGGATAGTCTTTGTATAAAATTATTTTTGATAGCATTTTTTAAAATAATGCTCACCGATAGACCGGTTCTCAAATATTACACTTTTGTTTCTTTGACGTCCACTGGCGTCTGCACCGGTTTACAAAGCAAAAAAGTTGTTGTCAAAAGTTAACATAGCCCAATGTATGGATATGTTCATTTTTGATGACAATAGAATAATCAAACGTAGTTATTTACAAATATTCTCCAATATAAACAGTTAATAAATTCAAATATTCAGGACGCTTGTGTCTCAAGTCGTTCTTCTCTTTTTGTGACACTGCGTTGGCACTGTAGTTCCTTCCTGTTTAGATTCCATGTGGGAGGAGCCGAGTGACACACGTCGTGCGTGAGCTGTCCTAAATTCGGGTGACTTTACACTGCCTTTCGGACAGACCTAAGTTGACGCTGAGCCACATCTTTAGTTTTTAGGACAGATGAGAGTCGGCCGTGTGCGTTTGCACTGCAGAAAAAAGACCTGAGACGGCCCAAAGCCTTCCTAAAAACGGCCAGTGCAAACGCATCAAGAGTGTCCTTTATAATAACAGTGGTTACAGTCTGGGATACCCTAGGGTAAGCAGGAACCTTTACCCCAGGTATGTTTTGCTTGGAAGAAATGTACTGATTTATTTTTGCAGGTGCCATAGCCTCAAAGTTCTTGGAAAACAATGACTTTTCCCCCATCTGCACATCTTTTAGCCTGCAGTTTCTTACTTTCTTGAAGAGCTGGAAACAGTTCAGATTTTGCCTACAAATTTGTCTTTATGTCTGTTTTCTGTATCATATTGACATTTTCACAATTGATTTTTTAAAGCAATTCATTTATTTCATTCATTTTCAAGTTGTTATATTTTTGTTGTGTTTCTTTATTGTTTATTTTATTTCTTTTTATTTGCACTCCAGTATAGCGGAACACCAGTTCTGAAGTTCTGAACAGCAGTTTTGAAGTGATGCTATGTACACTTCCTGGGAGTTTAGCCAACATCATTAAAGCAAGACTATTTGCGGTATGATGTGGATTTTTGATTAAATATTTAGTGATGTGTAGTTTCAAGCTGAAAAAATGCTATAGAATTGTTTTTAAAAGCTTTTATTTATGCAGTAGTGAAATCTAACAAGCAGTTTGATGACCTTTCAAATTAGTTTGTGAACCTGACAAATCTACAAATAAGACCTTTAATTATAAGCTTCCTCTATGTCAATTAGGTTGACTGTTACTGACTTAAGCATTTCCTTCTAACGTGATGACATTGTCAGACAGAAACTTGATATACACCTTCAAGCATTTTACAATGTAATGTTTGCTGACTAACGTAAATGTTGCTCTTTTTAAGCTCAGTTTATTTGTTTTTTGAGCCATGGAAATACCCATCCAATAAAAAAAAAAAAAAAAAAAAAAGAAAAAAAGAAAAAAAACTGGACTGTTTCCATTTGCTTCTTTTCTCAGTCCCTCTCTCTCTTTTTTGTTCTTGTCCTGGCACCAGTCCTTGTTTTGAAAAGCTGCATAAACTCCAGCACTTTTTCCATTACTTAAGACGCAGCACACTGCTTTGCTTAGCGGCCACTAGTCTAGCAGCCAGATAAGAAACATTCTCCAAAGGGTATGGAAAAAAATTAAGTTTAGCTGGGCAACCCAATAACATTTTTCAAAGGAATATGTGTTTGTAAAATGTGATTGTGGTTATTCAAAGACTGACAGAAGAATAAGGACTGTTAAAATAATTGTCATTTACTAAACACTAAACTCTCAATGTAATAATCTGTTCTGCTTTGTAGCAGCATATTCAAAGGGTTGTTTTTTTGCAAATGTGTTTTTTTTTTTATATACCCTAATGGAAGATTTTTCCAAATGATTATTATTATTATTATTATTATTATTATTATTATTATTATTATTATTATTATTATTATTGCTGTTTGTAGTAGTCATAGTATTGGCAGTATAACATATAAGAAACCACTTACGGATATTCATCTGCATAACTGTCCAAAAACATACCTCTATTGAAGAACCGCTTGCGGATCTGTCACTGTTTCAGTACATTTTACAGATTGAACAACAACATTAAGAGTATAGTTCGGTAAATAAACGGTAGCTTCACACACACACACACACACACACAGAGTAGTACCTTTCTATCAAAATATTCCATGTAACTGTGCTATTTTTATAACATAAAATTATTTTATGACTTTGAAGTACAACTACACATTAAAGCCTGTTAGATACTGTTGAATACAAAGTGCACCTAAAAATCCATTTTGCCCTTGAGTTTTCACACACTCTCTGTAGGTACAGTTTTCACATGTAATAAGGCGATTGTATGACATGATCCCTTATCACTAGTCTAATAATTATACAAATCTCTGTCAGCATAGTCTACTAATCAGTCAATAATAATACAGACCCTATGTCATAATCCAGTTTGGGAAAGTAATGAGGTGTCTTCAATGGAGGAGTTTTTTTTTGTTATATAGATTAATACGGGCTTTCTCAACAAAGTAACGGCCACCACAGTCACCTCTATGAAGGTTTGTTTACTTACATAGTAGTTGATTCTGTTGGCTCTTAGCATAGCTATCCCTGACCTATCTCTACTCCAGAAGCAACCAAAAACAAAGATCTGTCTAAACAAGCCTTTATCCCACAAGACAAAAATAGCAATTGAAACTGCTGTAGGTTAATCACACCCCGTTTGACATAGAAAATAAACACCAAGTGCTTGCCGTCTGCCAGAAACAACACTGAGGTAAACTGACTGACATCAATTTTGTGAAACTACTCTTTTACTTTAATGCATGTTCATATTGACATTTAAAATGAGTGCTGGGACGAACAAGGAATTTTCATGATTTAGATTTTGATATTTGTTAATTTACAAAATGTTATCAAAGCCATTCTATGTAACACTGGATTAAAGTCAAAAAATTTCACAGAAGAAAGAAAGGCCTTACTTGTGAATTAACTACAAAACAAATAATGCAATGCAGTAGTTACAGTTAAAGTAGACGACACATTTGATTTATAATCCCTGACATTGTTGTGTCTTCGCAATAAACAAAGTGGCCATAGACATGTTTTCATAAAGTAATAACATTAATTTTTAATTTGATAAGTGCACCTTTTATTTTACGGACATAGACTTTAGGTTCATATTTGGTGCGAAATATGCTGTAATCTGGTTAAGATGTTTTGACATTTTGTTTCTGCCTGATTTGCCTGGCTTCTTTTAGTGTTGTGACAGCAGATGCATTGCTTCAGTAAGGATTACATTAGATATGTGCAAATTACCTGAAAGGATTCTCTAAAGGAATGGCCACGAGCAGGGCAGCAGAGCACACATGCATAGCGGATACGTGCCACATCAGATGTTTCCCACAGGCACAAAATCTGCTCATTTCTTAGCTATGCAATAGCTCCTGCACAATTGTCATTTGATTGTTATAATGTGTCAGTTGGGTCGTATATTTGCAGAGTTTGTTTTAAGCTGATTGCTTTCTGTTTTCTGCAAGATCTCTGCATTGAAGCAATACTTCAGTTTGATTAAAGTTGCACAGTGGTTAATGTCTGTGATTGGTGAATGAGTAATTTTCCTTCATTTGTTTCTTTACAGTCATTTTTTATTTAATTCCATTTTTAATGACCTTTGCAATACACTGATGAAGACATTGCATTAAACACCTGGCTACTTAACATGTTGGTTTCCAGGGTCAGAATCAGCATTCCATATGAAATTATGAATCAGAATTCTTGTATTTTAGGAAATATTGTATGTAACAGTTCATATTAAAATAAAAGTTCATATTTATTCCAAAAACCAAGAACACCACAGGGTTGTATTGTCCATGTTTTGCGCGATTTCTGAATCATCATTTACCTTTTATGGCCTCCCTGTGCAGTTGATGACCTGCAGATTTAGCGCCGTTCTAAACCTCATCGCTTATGTATTGTCTCAAAACAAACGTCCTTATTTTGTGTTTCAAACACAGCTTTGGCAGACTACTGCAATCAAAGTGAAGCAGCTTTTTGTCTTTACCATTGACTGGCAATGCTGCGTCATCATTGGTTAAGGCAGTGTCCAGTGTTCCATTATCAATCAATCAGTCTTTTTTTTATATAGTGCCTTTCATAGTGGAACACCATCAAAAAGTGCTTTACAAGTTGCAGTAAGTACAAGAAAATCCATAATACTAATGATAGAGAAACGCATAAAACATGGTATACAGTGGAAAGTACATAATACATGATAGTAGCATAATATATGAAATAGTACACTAAATACAGTGGAAAGTGCATAATACATGAAATAGTACAATAAACACAGTGCAGAATACATGATAGTAACAATACATGAAAGAGTAGCAGCAACTAATAACATGTGTCAGGCTTATGGAGCATGGAAAGCAAGAGAGAACAGGTGGGTTTTGAGAGTTGAATTAAAGCAAGCTACGGTCGGAGCATCATGAACCAAAGCTGGGAGAGAGTTCCAAAGAGTCGAAGCCACGAAGTTAATTGAGCCTTGTCCAAGTGTGGTGCACTTTTGATTGGGGATAACAAGCAGGTGAGAGTCAGAGGACCTCAGCTTGCGGGCAGGGACATAGCGAGTCAGCAGGTTGAGGAGGTACTCGGGACCTGTGTGATGAAGGGCATTGTAGGTGAGCAGGAGAGTTTTGAACATAATCCTGAACTTTACAGGTAGAGCCAGTGCAGCTGGGCAAGACAACGGGGCGCGGGGGTGGGGGGGAGGTGATCACTTTTTTTACATCTGGTAAGGATCCTGGCAGCAGCATTCTGAACTAGCTGCAGCCAGTTTATGGTGCATGCCGGGAGCACCATATAGAGAGTTGCAGTAGTTGAGTCGAGAGGAGACAAGTGCATAACAAAGTATTATGTTTCCAATTCATATAGAAAGAGATGCAAGGGAGCAGAGTCATGAGCAAGCATTTCCATATGGCCTGTGATGGCTTTTTCTCTTTGTATTTTAATGTTGATTAATCCACGAACACGCATGTTTTTTTTTTGTTTTTTTTATTGCACACTTATAAATATAGATAGATTCCACTGGAATGTACAGCTGTTTTGCATCATCCTGTTGAATTAATTCATTTTGCTTTGTAAAGTCGAATGAAACCTGCTGAATACATATTGAATTACATACCGCTTTGTAGTTTTCAATATACTGTGAAAGAGATGGCTGCAAGGGTGACGTCAGACCAGAAAATGAATCCAAAACAAGGCAGTACTGGCAGGTGAAACTGAGACGCTACTGCGCTTAGCTTTTATTAAACAAAACAAAAGAAACAGTTTTACAAAACAAAAGCACTGATACGAACAAAAGGGCACGTTGGCCAAACAAATAGACATACATAAATAACATCTATTGTGCTGGGTTTTGGAGCCAGCAAGTCTAACAATTGTTATTATTTCTCTCTCTCTCTCTCTCTCTCTCTCTCTCTCTCTCTCTCTCTCTCTCTCTCTCTCTCTCTCTCTCTCGTTTACGACCCTCCTTCCAAATACTCTGCAACTTGCACTGGCAAACTGCAGATCTTTTATATTATGGCTGAGGGGTTAACTAGCTAGTAATTATCTTATTACCCTTCGGCCACATTCTGCACAAGTTTAATTAAATCTGCGTGACTGTCAGACAGTTAAATAATTAGTAGCTGACAGTCACACTTTCTCAAGAGGAAAACAGTAAATAATACAAAACACTACCATGGCGTACGGAATCTCGCTCGTCCGGCCAAACAATAATAAAATACCAATAACACAGCTTTTTGCCATCATATTTATTTACATAAATCATAATACAAATAAATCACAAAGTAGTGCACAAATATACATAGGGGCGAGACACATATACTTAACGTAAAATTTAGATTTTTTTTTTTTTAATGACATTTTTAAATCTAACATCAAAACAATGTATTAATGGCTTCTGGTAGACAGTTTTACGTTACATTTTGAAGTTTTTTTGAATACATGATATTAAATAACTGATCTACATTATATTCATATAGTTTTGTTGTTGTTTTTTTTTTTTTTTTATTATTTGTCAATCATAAAATTCTAAAGGAAGTGGCATCTTCCTTTAGCTCATGATCACAGCTAACAGGCATCGTTCAGGTGCAATAACAGCAGAATATGAGAGGGAACTGTGCTGCTGGCCTTCAGACTAAGTCAAAGGGAAAACTGTGTCATGTCTGGGAAAGCAAACAATAGATTTTCTTTAATCCCATAAAGTTGAAGAAAATAAATAAAAAGACAGTGGAAGATCTGAAGCTCTACTTAAGGCCTTCATATTAATTTACAGAGAGCAGACACCTATTAAGATTGCTTGTAGTCACTTCAAGCTATTTTATACCATATTGACCAAACTGAATTGTAACAGTTGGCATTGGACAGAGAAATAGATAAATAATACACTAATTAACTAGACAGTACACTATAGAAAACATAACCTGAAGAACCTGGAAGCTAATATAGATGTAACAAAGATTGTCATAGGTCAGCATTATTATTTGTGTTATCTGGAATCTGCAAGGTCTTTTACTGGTTTGAAAGTAAAGCAGCGGATGTGTTTTTCTGTCATCCTACAAAGGAATGCTGCTGCAGTCTAAAGTTCTACAGTACTGTGCCATGGATTTCACGATAGGAAAAATGCTCTGTGCTACGCCATTATCTGTTTGTGGAAGTCTTTTCTTTAAAACAAATGGTTCTACAGGGGATTGTATTAATATACAGTGGAGGATAGTTGTTTTTGTAATGTCTGTTGAGCTAATTTAAGCACTATAACATCATGGTGTCCTTCAGTTTAGTCTTCCCAAAGGGCATGTGAATGTTTTCCTAAACCGTTTTCTCATCAAAGTAGTAGGAATGACTGCTAAAATATTACATTCGCCTGAACTCATTTGGAGGCGGGACTTGTAAAATTATTGTTGTAATTAGAGGTTCAGGGGACTTATTTCTCACAAGAGTTTTGTCTAACATAAAAGGCATAAGCCACGTCCGAAAGATGTCCTTCTGTTTCCCTGTCAAAAAAAAAATGAATTAGCTATCATCTTTGCCTTCAATTAGTTTTTTAATTGAATAAAATATAGAACATACAAAGGGCAAACAGGTTGTTGTTATTATTATTATTATTATTATTATTATTATTATTATTATTATTATTATTATTATTATTATTATTATTATTATGTTTAAAAGGCTTAAACAATGTCAACAAAATGCAAATAAAGTAACGTCTTGGTAAATTACAGTTACTACTGGTATTAATTTAACAAATATCTATACATTAAAACACACACTGTGATGTGACTTCAACTTTGAAGTGTTTGAATGTTTATCATTAAAAAAAATTCAGTTGCAGCATCCATAAATACTAGGATTTATCTTGCTTGGTTGAAATGGATCACGTAGCTGGGTAAGGTTTTGTCAGGAAACACTTTACAGCAATTACTTTGTCTTAACCAAGGAATGTCAGCCAGATATTACACTGATATAACAAGACTGATGTGAACTATGGAAGCTCAATAGTGGCACAAATAAAAGCATATTTATTGCATTAGTACAAGATCACACTGTGTTATTTCGCAATAATTATTGCGCTATTTTAGGAGAAATTAAAATAGCCTGCAGTGTGAAAAAATTGGTTTGCAGTGGTGTCAGTCAGTTTGTGGAAATCAGAATGCCTGGTTTTGTTGAAAAATAAAAAAAACAACACACATTCAGTTTTGAATAACACATAATAGTGTTACTGCAGTAAATCAATACACATTTTCATTCAGCCCACTGCATGATCACATATGTTAGGCCAGGGGTTTTCAACCTTTTGTGTGTCCCGACCCCAAAAGACAAAAAAGTAGAAGCAGGGACCCCAATTGGTGGGAAAAGTGTGCAGGGGGAGGTGGAGGCCTATACAATAAATACTTACTGGTTTGTCATTAAATACAAACATACAACCCATTTTAAAACAAAATGAAGAGGCTGCATGGGAATAGTGACTTATCATTATTTATATGCTGTATATATCTGTATAGATGTATTTTAACCGTTGTAAAAGTGTTTTTAGCAGTGTGATCTGAAGCATAAGAAGCACAGAGGAAAACTCGAGACATGACAAAGTCAATAGCCCACTGTAATCTGGTTGGAAAACAAAAATAAACATACAAATACACTTAAAGTGGTTGGTTTAATTCATTTAATTTTGAAACAGACAATTTAACACATAATAGAAAGGCAAACTTGGCATTAAACATACCCGTCAACATTGAGTTTTCAAAATACTAGATCTTCTGTAAACTGAAATTCCATACCTGTCAACTTTTGAAAATACAAAATTGAGAGGACTGAAGGCATGCCTGCCACAGGACTCCTCTGGGTCCTAAACCCAGCTAGGTACAGACAGGGACTGCAGTAAACACACACCGGCCATGACTTTTGTAGACATTGAAGGTTTGCTGACATAAGGGGGTTTAACAGTAAAATATGAGAGAAGATCTGTCCCGGGAGATGTCCGGGAGAAGGTTCCAAAATATGGGAGAGTTGACAGGTTTGATTTGTTATGCACTGCTTTTGCATTATTAAATTAATGTTTGAGTTACTCACAACCGTCACTCCATTTAGAGCACATAGCTGAGCTGCACTTTATCGTAAGTGATTTATTTATACCATATTTTTAATGGATAGAACTGAACAAAATTGAAAACAGCATGCAATCTCTGAAGGTCCTGCTAAGAAGTCAGTCATCACTCTCAAAGGTGGGATAATGTCTTTGAAGGGTTGGACCAGGGTTAGCTATGATAGCAATAGTTCAGTTGTGTTAGCAAAATCTAGTATTTTAGTTTATTTTATCTGAGGATGAGGCACTTGTCTTCTGTCTCCTGTCTAAGAAAATGAATACAAATCTATAACCTGTGGTTAAATAACTATATACACTTGACAAAGAGTACCATATTCCTTTGAATTTAAGATGCCATTGGATTTAAGTCACAGCCCAAATTCCCCACCCTCAATTTGTGGAGATTTGCAAATATACAGCTTCTCATTTCCAGTCATGATTGCCGGGGTCTGATGATTTAAGACACAGGATAATTTTGAGAAGAAAAAAATGGTTTAAAAAGTGTGCCTTAAATTCAAAGAAATATGGTAAATGCTCTATATTACTGTGGTTTTATCTTTAAATTGTCTTTAACATGTCCTTGCCTTTTGGGAGTGGAGCAGTCCTTAAAATTTGTTTTAAATCACCTTCATGCATAATGATTATTACCGTTATCCAGGGCTGCACTGCTCATTGATGTAGAAATAAATTCTTAATGGCAAAACTCAGTGGCAACACAAGTATGATGTATGTCTGCAATATTATAATTCAGAAGGTCTTCAAAGATTTGGGTATTACTGCAAGTTCATTTTGGAAGTACATATTCCATTAAGCAGGCTTTTAGTAGAGACAGTACTGATGTATTCACATGGACTTAATTCCGCCAGCCAGAAGACAAAAAAGGGCCCAAACTGACTTATGAAAATTCGATTTATGCAGGTAAGTGCTCCATTATTTTAGAGACAGGAAATTGCTGCAATTGGAATTGTTTTACTGTTTTATTAATTTTGCAGAGATGTTTTCCTTTGTCTGCGATGTGGGAGCACTACCATACCGGGTTGTCTTTGAGTTTTTATGATTTTTCCCCCCTTTTAAATCTACAAAACTGTGATGTAACCCTGTCATTTGTATGTTACAGTCTGTGCTTCTGCAGGGTTAACAGTTTTACTAAAGAACCATCACCTAATGTGTCTGCAGCCAGATATTTATCCTGTAGGATTAAGCTAACCTGAAAGGACATAGTAAGTCTATTTTAATTATAATTTATATTACAGTTTTTTTTGTAAACTGCTCAAGACAGAGATTATGGTGTCCTTCATAATTACATAAAAAAGTGAGGATCGGGAAAATAACTGTCTCAGATAAGCCATCTGTCTCTTCTGAGACTGTCATGTTCTGTGATAGCAGCTATTGAAGTTTGTATCCCTCTGAAGCAGAAAAATAGAGGTTTATTTTTATTTAATTTTTTTATAAACCAAGTTTTTCGTATAACTTCCAGGTAGGCATTTCAAAAAATATTGTTACACTAGCTGGGAGGTAACAGCATCTTTATTGTCAAACGGTTTGCATAATATCCCTCTGCTCGGGTTTTAGGGAGCGGTGTGTAGATTTGTTTCTAAGGGCCCCTTTTCTGTTGAATGAGGGAGTTACTAGACATGTCTTATTGGAGCATTTCCTTTGTTGTGTAAGTAGAATTATTACTTCTGGCGACCCGGAACAAGAGTGTAATTCCAATAAGTGACTCATTTTTGTGACATGGATTAAATTGTCAATGCTTGTAATGGCTTTTAACAAAAGTTTTAAAAATAGCACAGTGCCGGAATATCAAACTATAACAAATGTGTGTGATGTTATTATATGTAGTACAGGTCATATGCCAACTTCCATTCAAACTATAGGATTGCTATCTGCCTTCCATGCAATAAATGGTTAAGCATGTAAATGGTATGAATATATAGAAGTGTACAATAAACTCTTCACTTAATACAATATTCTGTTTTATTTTTTAAAAGATGTGCCACATTTATTATGTCCCTACACCAAAATGAAACTAAAGTGAAATGCTAAATAACAAGTTTATGTCACATTCTATAATAAGTGCCAACAACAATTACTATAAATGATTTGTTTTACTCAAAGTGCATTTGAGGTGTAAATTAACAACCCTGATCAAGCTGGTCCTCAAGGGTAGTTGAATCGATGCGGTCGGATGTTTGATGCAATCTATACTTTGCCAAGCCATTATTAGTACAGGAGGTTCTAGCAATATGAATCATGTGGGGCAGGTGGTGTGGACGTCTCAGGCTTTCACAGTGGAGAGGGTTCTGCCAATTTTTCTTTTCCCTGATGATGCAATAATGCTAATGTTCCATAATACATACTGAAGAGCACATTTTCTGATCTACTGTATGATATACACTGTGTATAATACACATGTATACTAGATATACTGTAAGTGCTCTATATTACCTGTATTCCACTTAAAACAAGACATTCACAAACTATACAAACATGGATTTGTTTTTTTATTTATTCATACCCATATGTTCTATAAAAAATGTAACAGATGTCAAGTCATTTCTTACAGAATACTGAGATTTTACTTTTGGTATCCAAGTGAATAAACCAGCCTGGAAATATGAAATAATATGAAATAATATGGCTCCATTATTCAGCAGAAATGCAAAAATCCATTATGTTTCTTTTCTTGAGCAGTTCTGATTGACTGGTAATTTTAAGTTGATGGATTTTGGTTGTTTTTTTTTTTTATTACGGAGCGGTAGTTAATCAATTTCAAATTGTGATTCTGCGAGTTTAGAGAAAAATCAATTTCTTAAAAATGAAGTTAGATTTTTCTAAACAAATATATTATTTTTGTATGAGTTTTAGATAGCATCATTAGACTCTTTAGCATGCAATTGTGCCTCCCTTGTCAATGGTTTAAAATATTACTGAATATACCATTGTCTATAAAGTGTGAGCTTACTGGGTGATTTAAGGAAGTGCCGACAAAGGAAAACATTTCTGTGCTCAGCAACATTTATGTCTTGTGTGCAGATTTCCCTTGGAATGAATTTAATATAAAAGTAGATGCAAGCACCTGTGGTTCCATCTGCTGATGTCTGGTTAATTTAGAGATCTTCGTGGCTAAGTACAGTGCCCTTTTTCATTGGATTTGCAATGTAATCGGGGATAGAAGCTGCAGCCTGTCTTTCATGTTGGGCAGGAGCTAGTTATTGTTGTAGGACTATATCAGTTAAATGGTTTGGTCTTTGTCACAAGAGCAATTCGGCAACCTAGCGCTGGAGCATGTCTATGCAGATCAGAAATCGCCCCCAGAAGGTCTGTGTGGCAAAGTGCCCAGCCCCCGTGTGTATTTTGTGTTGTATGTTGTGTGTTAATGTTGGTGTATAGTCATTGGTACACAGGATATAAACAGGTCTGTGTAACACAAGTGTTTAAAATGTATATTTGTATTTAGGCACAAGATTTGCACAGCACTTCACTTGCAAGTAAAATGTAGTAATATGTGAGCATGGGGAATTGCACTTTATTAATTCACGTGCAGTTGTACAGCGACTCCAATTGAATCATTAGCAATCGAGTCTCGGTACAGCTGCATAAAAGCAGCGTGTTTTCACTCAGCATGTTTTGTGTGTTCGGGCGAGTGGCGAATGGGTGTGGAGAAGGAGAAAGTAAAACGATAACTAAACGTAAATATATAACTGTTGTTTTGACCCACCGTGTTTGTTTGTTAGTGCACTGTTGGTTTAAGTGTTAGTCTGTTTTGTTTGTCTCTTTGTTTTGGCTGCCGGTGCCGTGTCCTGTTTTTTTGTCCTGTTTTATTTTATAATAATAAACCGCGCAGCAGCGCATCCATTTATCATTTCATCTCGCAGTACTGTCTGTTTCTTCTGGTCTGACGTCCCCACTACAGCCGCCTTTGTCACAGTCTGGTAAACAGTTTTATGTTTATGTTAGAATATGGCTTGACGTTTTAATTTTGCTGGATTGCGTCAATATCGACAGATAGTATGCTTTTTTATTGAATAGGAAGGATTGATAGCAGACAAGAGGAAATTACTTGTTTATCAATTAATTTGGCTTCTTCTGTACACTATATACTTTATCTTCCTTGACTGCCCATAATTTTCAGTGCCAAGGTTATTAAAGAACTGCAGATATTGGCTATCATAGTGGACTTTAAATAAGTATAATGGCTCTAGTCAAGCGAGAAATGTTGATAGGCATTCTGTTCAGCAATGGCATTTTTTAGTTTGTATTTAGTGATTTGAACTGTCTGCATTAGAAGTCAACTAATATTTTCTAGGTTGTCACGAATATTGAGTAGATTTTTTAATTATTATATATTCGTTTATTTACTGTTACTATAAGGGGATTCTCAGAGAAAGAAAGGATCGACACTTCCAAATAGTTAACAGGCCAGAAATTGTTTAGAATTCTAATAGGGTACCTGGCCCATATATAATTAACTTTTTTATATGTACTATGCCACAATATTTGTTTAATGGTTTGTTTAAGGAAACTTTTAATGGGCTACTTGATTAAATGGTACAGTGTGTTTCTAAAACTAATTAACTTCTATGATAATTTCTAGTCTTAAATATAAAGGATATCTGGTGCATAATCGATTTAAAAAAAAAAAGCATAGGTTACTCTTAAATATATTAAAATTGTGTAAAGAACAATGTCCAGGTCTAGGTCCTTTTTGTTTCTAAATTAATGGAAATGTAATTCTGCTCCCTTTTGGTACAGGGATTTTGAGAAGTGCTTCCTCATTACGAAGAGGATAAAAGCACCTAGAATGCTTGTGAATGCTGATAAAGAGCTAATTACAGTATTCCTTCTAAGACCAAATAATGCTCTATTAAGTGCCATGGTTTTCAATGCACTGTAACACAGAGCTTCTCTTTTGAACATATATGATGCGTTAGCTTTGACAGTGAAGGTCCTTTCATAGTGGGTGTAGCATATTTGTTTATGCGAACTAATGACCTGTGCTTGCAACACACTAAGCATTCTAATTGGCTTAGTGGAGAGTTGTTAGTCCTAGTGGACCTCTTGATTTAATTATAGTGTGAGGGATTTACTGTATACAGTACTTTAAATAGTCAATAAGTGTGAGTAAATGGTTCTATCAGTGGAAGAATTGCCTGTGGATCAGCGGTGTAGTTAATTAATTAATTAATGTGTGTGGCAGACAGCACTTGTACAAGTACTGTTCTAGAATTCTGTGAGCAGCCTGTACTGTATATGAAAAGTCTGCTTGGAATTCTAAAGAGATCTCTGCCCTAATATGCCACTACAATATAGAAGACTGAACTGCATATCAACCAGGGAGAAATCGGATCTAAATGACAGATCTTGCGTAATATGCCCAATATGAGGTATTTGCAATAATGGTGATGGTTTTGATTTAATTTATACATCTAATGGTATTCATACAAGAGGCAAGGTGCTGTGTCTCTTTTTATGAGGTGATTAATCACAAGCAGCAAATACAAAAGATGAAATATTGTGATGTTAGAGGATTTTCTTGAGAGAACATTGTATACTGATGAGAGGTAAATGTTGTTTTAAAGGTCTTCCACCTCTTCTATAATTGTTTCCCCCAAAACATTAACAACAATATTTACAATATTTAAGGGCATAAACAGAAATAAGAAATATACAGAGCATCAAAAGAAACTTATCACTATTATAAAAATAAAATAGTATATAACTGATGGACATTAACAAATTGTTTTTGGTTTCTTTTTAATCACTTGATCATTCATCCTTGACCATGACACACTTGAGTGACTATGACTGAAGCATATGCACTTAATCACCTAATTAGTGAGTCAGTTGATTGGACACTGGATATGGAGTGATTTCAGCAATAATCATACAGTAGCACTTTTGTCCGACATAAGGAGGTGTCGGGTTTAAAAACAATACAATAAAATCGCACACACGTACATTTACAGCTCTCGATGTATTTTAAATCATTGTGTTGAAATAACCCTAATGTGTTTTGGGTACGCTACGCGTTACATTATGTACAAGTATAAATCTGTGCAGTAGACCTATACAGTATACAGTACAGTAATAAAAGCAAATGAATATCTAGCACACGTTTTTGTTCTTTAGCCTGCTGGTAACACAAAATAAATCACGCTGCTGCTTTGTATGCATTGATTTACAATGTGAATAACAGATTATGTTAAATTTAAACTAAGTGATTTTGGGTTGTTTTTTTTGTTTTGTTTTTTTTATTTTAATTATAATTATTATTAACTCGATCTACTTAGTAGCCTAGACAATTAATACACAACAGTACTATACAAATGGCACATGTGTGCAGTCTATTGGACCCAACACGCTGGGCAAACCAGAAATTTCATAGAAATTTGCTTTCAAGGCTTGTAAGTACACCCTGACTTTATTGAAAATTAGGTACTTAATTCATTGAGCACAACTGGCAACACATAAGAAAAATGCCAGCAACAATTGAGACTGTTTAAAACATGCTTTCAAAAGTTCTTAACACATTGATGTAATTGTAAGTATTGCAATTTCTGGCAGCTTTAGTACAACTCATTGCAATATTTTTGATCCCTCATTTTTGCGAATTTCTGCAGGAACGCCCAGAATTACATTAAAGTGTTCTTTCGGTGGTAAGCAGTCTTAGAGTTACAGAGACATATATTCAATGAGAAAAAGAAAGAAAAAAACATACAGGAAAATAAGGTAATCACTGAAATTGTAAGAATTATTCAAGATCGTGGTACAATTATCTGAGTCAGAAAGCCAACTTTGAAAACTATTTAACTTTTTAAAATCACTTCGTTTTAGTGCATGCAGGAAAAACACTAGTAGTCGCAGTGTTTGAAGTGTGAGACCCTTCAAGAAAAACTATTCTCACTGTCTTTCATTATACATGGGTTGAGTAGCAGGTGATTTACCAGGTATACCTTCTCTGTTGTATGTACCTTTATCTAATCTCATACTTTTCTAACAATGACATGCTGTCTTACTGACTGATGGACACAGTAGAGTAATGCTAATTTCTAATGTGCTGTTTAAGTAGTTAAAATAGAGGATGCCTTGTACTCCTGTAATCCCGTTTTAACACGCTCATAAGGTTTACAGGTAGAATAGGGAATTCAGTTTTTTCATAATGAAGCTTGTTTAGAACTTGAAACAACCTAGGGGAAATTCTAACTTGTTAAAGAAAAACTTACCAGGATTTGAAAGTAGGCCAAGGCAGCACTTTATCGTCACCTCATAACCACCTCCATTCACTACCAAACGAAAGTGAAAGAGAGTACAGTATACCACCTCAGGCCAGCAGAAAAATTAATATACAATACCTTATAAGTTATAGCAATGGATTTTAAACCACTATTCCATCTAGTCATGTCAATTATTGTATACTTAATGATTTAGATGACTTAATGAGAATGACAGAAGGATTTCTGGTAAGAACCAGGATTTCTGATACAGCTAACAGGCTGTGACATCTGTGGAAGTCAAAACTGAACGATTTTTCTGTTTTGGCCTTTGTTTACATCATAATTTTTTATTTTGATTTTTCACAGAGATCAAATGCACAGAGTAAATGCTGTAAACAACAAGAACAAATATGGCAAACATAAATCACAGGGAGTGCATTTAAACTACAGCTGGTATACTTCACAATTACTACATGAATGTAAGGAGTAAACATGCCTTTAAACGAAGAAAGAGTGACATTGTGTGATTGATACGTGAACGCTGTTGTAGCATTTGTTTATAACTGTCATGTCAGATATTCCCCACGATGTCCTCCCTGCACCAGGTAAAACAATGTGTAAATAGGATCTGAAGGGAAACTAAAATGGTTATACTTATACAGCTATAAAGAGGCTGTGCCTTGAATTTTTCATGAACTCAGATAGACAGGGTTTCCCGGTTGCAGGGAAAATATTGCAGCTCCTCCACAGAGAATTGCTGCTGTTCTAGCTCCTAGTATGCTGCTCCTCCCTTCTCTGCTCACTGCAGGTTTGTTCACAAGAGGCACATATAAACTATATACTGGTATTAAAGAACCTTATATATATATATATATATATATATATACTGCTAATCCTAACAATACAAATTCAAGTGCTTAGAAATATGTTGATGCTTTTACAATATCTGCTTTCTGATTGTGTGAGTTGTTATTTTTTCACACATAAATTTCAATTCACTGCCTCGCAAGTCTTTCTTAGGGTCATTTGGAGCAGTTCCTTGCATAGTGTTTCTGTATGCTGGGTGATTTGTGACCACAGTCCTCTAGTTCATGTCCTGCAGGCTGACACTGAGTGATCTTCCGAAGCACATCCTCGTTGTTCTATTATCATAAAAGGTTTGACCTCGCGTGCAGGATCCTGTTATATCCATGCCATTACCCAGCTGAAAATGAAAATGCAGTTTTGTCACAGGCGAGGCAATACACCTCTATAGTAAAGTGTAAAACATTTTGTTATGGTGTAAATCATAATATTTTTGCATGAGAATGAAGTTTGTAAATAAGCTACAACTAGCATAGCATTCCTAGTTTTATAATAAAATGAACAGAATGCATCCTTTTTACAAAACCAGACAACTGAAAATACTGTTTCAGCCGTGTCTATATGATAGTTGCCAGTCTGTACAGCAGTTGTGTAGATACTTGGTAACTGTATACTTACCTGTGTTAATCATTTTGCTTATTGCGTTTTTTGTTTTTTTACCATTGGATTAATGAAACATCATAGCGCTTTAACTGGACACATTCATCAGCACATAAGGAGCTGGTTATAGTCGGTGTAATGGCACAGTTTACGGTAGCGTAAATGCATTGCAAGTTGCATAGTTTTATGTGAAACCAGATTTATATACGTTTATACATAAAGCCAAGTTAACAGCTGCAATCAATACTTTACAACACTTAGTTTGACATTTAAGTTGTTCTGTGGAAACTTTGGGACCCACATTTTTTACCAACCAATGTGTTAGAGTGTGACTAATGTGAAGTGAACAGATGGGATTTATTTTGGGAGGGGCAATTACATGTATCAAATTGAGCTGAATGGCACAATAATTTATAGGAACTACAACAAAAAAGTGATTGGCTCTCTTGATTAATGCACATCCTGAACAAATGACATATTGTGCCACCTCACTACCCTGACCACTATTACCAGAACTTTCTCTGCAGTACCCCGAGGAGTAGATGTGAAGTTAATGGAGTTAGAAATACAAAAAGAGAGGGCTGCATGTTTTATGCTCTGTTCCTTTTAGGTTTTCAGTAAAGAGGTTTGGCTCAGCATCTGTCATTATGCAAGCTGTCCCATAAATTCTGTCCCATGCTGGACTCATATTTTGCTCCAAGCCTTAATAAAGGCTTTTTAGAGGGTATCCGCTGGCTGCCAAACAGCTTGATTTGGGTTACGAGCCCTTTTGACCAGTGCAGCTATTCAATCTAAATCTTCTTCATGGTTAGGGCATACTAATAACTATGGTTTTGCAAGTGAAAAGTCAGTGCATGAAGGCAACATTACTTAAATGCACAGCTTCACATAGCCATCCAGTTCTGTTATGTAAAACAAAGGCCTCCCCTATAAGTCATTGAAAGAGTAAGGAAATGTAATTAGTCTTTTCCAGCCTGCACTTCACATTGTACATCTGTTAAAGAGAAACATTCACTGAAGTAGTTTTCCACATAAATCATTGACCAAACAGATTTATTTATTTATTTATTTTGCTTTGTTTGGGGCTGCTTGTTTCGTTACCATAACGATGAAGTACCCGCAAAAAGCAGAGGTTGTCATTTTTATATCATTTGAGAGGCAGGTTTGGCGTCAATGTTGTCAAGTGGAGAAATATCCAATGTCCTTCTTATAGAAATGTGTAACAGTGTTTTGTGTTGTTTTTTGTTTGCTTTTCTCATTTAAAACATCTGTTAAAATATATGCTGTGTGGTGTTCTTTAAATAGTTCAGTCAAGCTGTTTTTTTAAATATGTTTTAACCCATTTTTAATAATTTAAGACAAAATGTTCATGACGGATCAAACAAAATGGGTCCTAAAAAGTTAAAGTGACTAAAACTGGAAGTCAGATACCAAATAAATCTGAAGGGGTCAACTTGTTAACTTTTCCAGTTTTGTTGGATGTTGTTCAGTTTTTTTTATAAGTGGCTTAACGACAGTTTAGGCAGAACTGCATGCTCAGATAATGAATTGGTATTGCTACTGGCTCCTATTTTTCTTCTTGTACAGAATTCTAGCCAAGTAGAATTTTATTTTATGGCACAATACTTGATTTCCATACCACTGTCCTCCACCAGCAGTTGAAACCCATGCCTGCTAGCTCACCTATTATAACCATAAATCTGCTTATTTAAATGTTAAATGAGTATAGTTCGGCTATATGAGAAACAGTACAAACATATATATATATATAGTAAGATAGCAGGGAGGGGGTTAAATCCTTCCCTGCGGAAAACATGTGAGAATGCACATTTGGGTGAATGGGCTAATTGGTTTATTGTTTAGTTAATCCCCTGCACCTGGTGGTAATTGCAAATTAGAGCCAGGTGCAGGGTATTTAAAGAATGCAGCCAGGGCTGCTGAGGGAGGAACAGAAAGTGTGCTCTGATTCTGAGCAGTCAGAGTGAGGTACTGGGATAAACTCTGTGATTTTTCTGGTTTTTGGGTTACCGGTAAACAGCTTAGCTGTCCGGGGTGTTAGTTAGGGGAATCCTGACTGTATAGTTAGTGCTCCAAGAAGGAGCTAGGTTGGTTTGTTTTGTTTAAATTTTGATTTGTGTTTATTAAAAGTGTGCGTCAGCGCTGATAAAAATCAATTTCTGTGTCCTGGGTCTGGTCTTAAAGGGGCAACAAATCACGAGAGAGAGATGGATCTTTTACTATATATATATATATATATATATATATATATATATATATAACACTGGAGAGGGTGCTGCATGTTTCCTGTTTGACAGCACATTTAACAGCTTCTGTAATTTAGTTCTACTAAACTAAATTCATACCACCAGCTTGGTGTGTGTCCATTGGCCACTAACTGTTTCAGTGTTTATTAAACATCTACTGTATCAAAAGGCTTTTGAATGGCAAATGCTGTGACGGACTGCAGGATCACACTTAAGGGACTAATTATGTGACAGAGCTACAGGTTAGGTTTTCAAAAGAGGTTGCGCCAGCCAGCAGCTTTGCTATTTAGCTTTTTATAGACGTGAATCCACTGCAGTGTTTTGCACCCTGGGTTAGTGTGCTAGTGGAGCCTGCTGATACAGAGAGGGGTATTAAGGTGTCGTCTCCCACTTTTTGAATTGTGTTTTTGATGCTCGACTGGGGCATGCTGTACATACTCATTTATATTAATACATGCTTACACATTCAAGCGCACTTTCATTCTCAAAAGTTGTTTGGCATTAAATGTTGTTTTGAATTTGTTGAAGGTGAATGTTCAATGTGCGTAACCGGCGTCTGCTAGGATAGTTTAGAATAAGGAAAGCTTAGCCTTTGGGATTGTGCAGAAATGTTGATATTATTATGGCTGAAGATTTTTCATAGAATACGTTGTGGTTCTTTTGAATGGGATTTTGAACCTGGCATACACGTCCATCAGGAATTAAAGACTAATTAAGACCGATCTGTAGTGCTGGTGTGTCCTCTATCTATCATACACATGATTTGTACTCAAGCTTTAGAAATCCAGTGCTTGTATAATGTTAATAGCAAAGGGAGGCCAGAAGTTCAGGAGCTGGCAAGAAAAGCTCCCTGAAGGCCACAAAATCTATGCTTACTAATATTTAATGGTAGATATATATATATATCCCTAGTATATATATATAATATATATAATCTATATATATATACTATATATATATATATATATATATAATGACATAATGACAGTTTGTGTAAAACAATACATATTATCCGTCTGGCTGCTCATAAGATCAATGACGTACCCACTGTTCTTCCACTTGTTAAAACAAAAATGACTGCTGGAGAAACAACCCAATTGATTTAACATTGAACTGACCTTCAAATGATCTTTAAATAAAAGGGTTACAGGGAATATTTCCAGACCATTTCAAGTATATCCAACATCCAATCTTGAGACCCTATTCAAGCGTCTCATGTTTTAATACAACAATGTTAAATGTTGTTAAGTAGTAAATGCATGATACAGTTGGGGGATCTGTTAATTTGCCTGTGGCTAAAATGTGTTTTTTCCATTAACATTTTTTTTTATTAGTACTTGCCTCATTTCAGAAATCAGTGAAACTGAATCAAATTTTAGTTACGACTGTTGTGAAATCACAAGTTATACAAGTGCAGACCACAGACGACTCCAGATTCAGACAAAAAAAAACAAAAAAAATTCTGGACTAAAAATTGGTTGTTTTGTTCCACAGTTCTAGTTTTGAACTGTGCTCTGGGAATTTGAGCAGTGCATTTTAGGATTTTTTTATTCTTCAAAATTTTATCAGTTAGAATGTTTGTTAAATCAGTTTCCTTGTGTACATACAAATCAACACATACCCTTAAACTTGCTTGGTGAGATCAATTCTCGGGGCATATCCATCAGAAAAGGGCTCCTGTGAGTGGGGGGAGGGGTTGATTTCCATTCAGAATTTACCACTGACATTGACAAGACATACAGTCCATTCAGAAAGAAAGCAGGTCATTATTCCAGTGAACTGGGCTCATCATAAATTTACTGTATGTGGTGGTGACTATGCAATATGGACGTAGAACATAAATTATTATTAAAGTAAAAACTAATTTTGGGGGGGAAATGACAATGCACTCCTGTAGATAGGGGGTTGCTCTGATTTTGTGTACTTTCACCTGTCACTTTTTTTTGTCTTTTTTTTTTTTTTTTAACGTATGCCAGCAAAATGTGAAAATGCTGTGAACATTCATAAATGATTCAGACTACACAGAGCATCTGTTCCCCAGAACCGGTTGGTCTATTGCTTATTCTTTGTGGATAATAACTATTCTCTGAATTTGGCAGTGTTTGAAGTTGAATTGCAATAGTGATACCCCTTTGAAGCAAATGTCAATTTCTGCTGTAACATCGTGACAACAAAGCCCTTTTAACCCTGTGGTACAAACATATCTGTTTCCCGCAGAGTTCCCGTCAGGTAAGACCGTAATCTCTCACAGATACTCAGTCCCTGATTTAGTTCAGTGTGTACCCTTTAACACAATAGTATAATGGCTTCTGTGTGCCAAGTATAGAACAGGCTGACTCTACACTACCAGCCCTCAGCCTCCCAGGTACTGAATTCTGTGGGATGCTAATGGAAAGACTGTTCAGTTATTAAATCCTCTGCTACCCATTTTAGGTAAAGTGCAATATCCTTTAGTTTGTTGTGTTCTCAAGCTAAACTTAGTAGTAAAGAAAATGGATCTTGTTCCCCATTTTATTCCAGGAAATTCATGCAATGTTAATTAGCGCTTTATTTGAATTTAATTTGAGTGATTAACTCCAGATGAAACCAATTAATCCTTAATCATTAGTCTTTAGTAGATGCTTGTGATGGTATGGTTGTGATGAATCTTTTCAAGCATCTGGACCAGCCTTATGGTTCCTGGTGAATTCAGGTTGTTGCTGGGGCTGGAGGCATTGTCATTGGAATGTATCTTGCTGGCCACCACATTGTCACAATCTCGCTACAAATGAAAAATGAGCATGAGAGTGGGGATCAGTTCAGATGCAATGAACGGCAGTCTTTGGGTTTGCATTAAATAATTGTTTCTGTCTGGTTTAAAATATATAAAATGTATAAGAATAATTTAGTCCAGTGCAAAAGAACTGTAGATATCTAACAGAGCTTAGTTAAAAAAATTGAAAAGTGTGTATCTCTTATAAATAGTGTTGTATAATGAATTGTTTGAGTTTACATCTTTGAAGGGCAAATGAGAACTGACCAGTTTAAGTACAGTTGTCATTGTTTCTTATTCTGTTCTAGCAGAAGAAGAATACTTCAACACTGGCTTCTGCATTCAGTGGAGACCAAGTTAAACAAAGTGAGATCTTCAGTGGAGAAATCAGCCTGAATAAGAGTTTGTGTATAGCGTCGTTGTAGTTCTTCACTGAAATCTCAGAGTATATTTTCTTACTTATATTTATCCAATTTCTTCTCAGTATCCCCAGCTGAGCAGTCTTGATTTCACGCTGGGAGAGAGTGAGCCAGGCTAGCCACAGACTCCCCCATGGCAGTGCCTGCCAATACTCGCACCTTGGCTGGGGCTCTTTCATTGGTGGGGAAAGGATAGTATTTAATGTAGTTATTCCTGCAATATCGCCTTCCAACAGCTAGCTGCTAAATGAAGGACAGCCAAGGGTCATGCATTTGATAGCATAATATTATACCCAGTTAAAAATATAGTAATGTGGATGTTTGGGGCCTGCTTTATATGACTTATTGTATTTACTTACTAGAGAGGCAGCAGTATATTGGTGTAACTACTGCAGTCATTATGACCAGTTCCGGAAGTTGTTGGCTGTTTTAAGAAATAATTCACATGAATAGCCTTGCACCCCTGTTTAACCTGTGTCTGTATGGTATGAATATGCATGTGGTATGTTGCAAACCAAAAACACATCTAAACATTAAGAGGTTGAGGCTTGGGAAGGGGAGTTAAGTTTGCTAAGTGGAGCCTCAAAAACAACCTGATAAAGCAGACAGCCTCATCCCTGTCTTTATTAAACTCCAGCTACGAGCTGGACTGTTCTTGATTTATTAGCCTTGCAGTACATCTGGGGTTGTTTGTAACAGCCATGTGTTATGAACTCATTCTAGTACCGTAACCGCAGGGCTGTAATGGCACTGACATCAGCCTTTAGACATCAAGCCTGCTGGCAGCAGTGTGATAATGTTAAATTATAAGCCTCTCCTTCCTGCTAAACTGAACATGTCCCATTGGTGAGTCTTTGCATAAGAATGGGGCCTGGTAATGAAAATGAGGTCAGTATTGGATCATTTGGTCACTCAGTAATAAGTTGTCCAAGCTTACCAGTTGCCTCCATCTGGTACAATTTTAGCAGAGGTGCTTCAATAAAATAGCATGCTTTTGGAATTGATATTGCAGTGCAAGATGCCCAAAGAGATTAAGCTAAATACACACTGAGTATATAAAGTTAATGTAAAAAATGAATTGTGGTTAAACAGAAAATGAAATATGAATGCAATTAAATGTACAGCATTGTACCAGTCAGATGTTGGCTATCTTAATTATAATCTACAGAACTGTAAAGCTGTGGGTTGAAATGCTATACTGTGGTTAGATCTATGCAAGTGGTTTTAACAGTGAATGTCAATTGAAGCAGATTCTGCCTTAGCAACAGAACACCCACTCTAAGGATTTTAAAGCATTGGTCAAGTTCCAGCCGTCATTACACTTGGGCTGTGGTGTGTTTATGGAAAATAGAACAAGAAAGTATTTTTTTTGTCTCCCTGTATTTTTTCAACCTGCCATGTTGAAGGTTCCTCCTATAGATTTTCCTATCAACATTGTCGATCTGTTGAAAACATGACTTCAAAGTTTGAACTGCTGGTTTTCAACTATAATTTCTGATTGCCGTGAACGTTCAGTTTTGAGTTTCAACCAAAAGTCAAAAACCTTTTTTTTTTTTTTTTTTTTAAAAAAAGGTTAACTGGTTAGGTTGTCTAATGCAATTGGGGGCTTTGAGCCAAGAGAGTGTGAAACATTGCTGTAAAAGATCATTTACTAGTGATATTTGTCTCAGACATTAGCTGTGGCATTAAAGAAACGTAATACTGTCATAATTGCTAGAATTGCAAAAGACACAACTTTAGATTGATTTCCTAGTATAACCTACAGCTATGGCAAAAACTTTAGCATCACCCAATAGAATTAACAAGTTTTTCTTCATAAAGTCAAATGAAACCTGTTGAATAATGTTATATTAACATATTGAATTGCAATCGCTTTGTAGTTTCCATATACTTAACAAAAAACTGACAGCATTTGGCACTTCAAAATCTAACATGAAATACTGTACTACTTTTATGGCTTCCGGTAGACTTTTGCAACATAATTTTGTTTGTTTAATTACATGACCTTAAATAAAATATCAATTTTGTTCATATCATATATATATATATATATATATATATATATATATATATTTTTTTTTAATAATGTCTCAGTCCTAATTTTCTAGGTGATGCAAAACATACCTGAACTTCGATACATGTAATAGGGTAGATTAAGTTAAACATTTTCTTCTTGTGTGTATTTCAGGCAAAAACAGTACATAAAGTAGACATCACCTTTTTTCTAAATCCCTTTGTTATTCTTTGCAATAAACAAAGTGGCAAAAGACACATTTTCATAAATAGCATTTATTATCTAAACAAGCAAGTGAAAAAGGTCAAAGTTCAATAAATTCTTAAAATAAAATAAATTACTGTACATTCCACGTAACTGAAAATAGGATCACAACATAAAACAATGATTTCACCTTGGATCTGAGATGGGTATCAAGATCTCTTGGTGGAGGTTCCACCACCTCCTTGGAACCTCTTTAGAAAGGAAGACATTCACTACAGTAGCTATCCCTGTAAATACTATCTGGGCTTAAATCAGACCTGGCAACCGTGATAGAACAGTTAACATGCCACATTTCCTTAATGTACTCTGGCAATTTAAAACATTTTGAAGATGGGTCTCTAGCACTTGACCAACGGAAAAAGAATGTTATGAAGCCCAAAGACTAGTAGTGTCTCAAATGAACCTGGTAGGCAGTGGAAGTATTTGGAAAACAGATTGTCTAAATCTCTTGGTTTAGTAACTGCATCTTGTACCCAGCAGTATCCTAATTTGGCCCAGTTTCAGAGCTGAATTCTCAGGAGGAAAGCAGTGACTTACTTGAAGGGAAAGTCAGAGACTATATTGTCAATATAAAACTTTCAGCCTAGGACCGCAGCCCTATTTTCCACTGTAACAAATATGTGTTTCAGATTTTCCTTTAACTTTTAAATTCAGTTTGTTTTCATAGTGCACATCCTTTGTCCTTGGATATTTAAGTTAAACAAAGGCACATTTTCAACACAACTAATAAGGGGAATTGAAAAATCCAGATCATTGACTCCCATTTGAAAACGTTGCATTATGATTTCCAATCCAAGCCTCACGAGAAGAACAATGACTTCAGTGTTTTGACAGTGATGCATTGATCACCATGCTGGCCATTCACTAGGATAGAATAGCTTTTTTTACTGTTTCCTAAATTTATGATGCTCTTTTTTGTTCCCATATGTTATTGTTATCTCAGAATTGCAACCTTCATTCTTTATATGTCTTTATGTTTCTAAGGCTATGCCAATCCCACCTTTGCCTCATTGGTTTCTTTGGTAGGGAGCTGTTGCTATACCAACTAACACTGATGTACTCTTTACTTTGTGCATATCAGGGATAAAAGGTGATATTTGCAAATATTGTCCAAATAAAGCTAGATGAAATACAATGTTACTGTAACAGTAAATTGTATTCACAATGTCAGCTGATATCAGTTTAAATGTACAAGGTGTGAGGAAATCTTGAATGTACAATTTACAGCTTGACTGCTTTGTTAGCTCACACATTGCTGCTCAGAATTTATATTATGTCCTTTAATTAAACTCCCAACCAAAATGTAGTGTTGCAGCACATAGCTGTATGATAAAGGGTCTTAAAGAGAAAGTATTTTATTACGTGTTTGGCACAGCACCAAATATCTTCCAGGCTCCTGTATGTCACAGATGCCTATATTTAGCAATTGTCCTACTGCTGGACCCGACCATAAACCAAACACGGCACAAAACTCCCTGGGAGATTTTTGTTTGCAACAGGAATTTAGAAGTACATTTTTTGTTGTTTATATTGGTCTGTTTTCAAATTTGTATAGTGTGACATACTAACAAGGACAGTGGAGGCAATGTATCTATTTCTTTCCTTGGACTACTTTAGAATCAGTGTGTTCTGTGCAGTGTTAATAGACAATAGTGGGGGAAATAGTGTTTTTGAAAGAATACCCCATTTATGTTGGATTTCTGTTTTGATATAAGGAAGTCCATATGTTCAATTGTGCAATGTGAGTAAAGGAGTTTGATCTGCATCTCATCTGAATTGTCTTTTTCAGGTTATGCAAACATCAAAATGTTATTTTTAGGTAAATAAATATAACAGTAAATAACTAAAACTGTATATTGAACAGTGTGGCTGTTTCTTTGCAGGTGAAACTCACAAGAAAGCCAAGTAAACAAGTGTTTATGCTGATGTGTGGTTTATCAGTAAGCACGGTGTTTACTTCATCTTTCAAAGGCAACATACACATTTCGGGATGGATAATGAAAAATGAGCCTCCTTTTACCGATAGCTGTTACATTTGTTTTATTCTTTTCTTGCTCCATTTTACCATTTCTTCCCCCGCAGTGCTTTTAGTAGAAATGCAAATTCAAACCGAAACCGGCAGATAAAGTTATGTTAAAAATATATAGCTCTGCTTGGAGTGCATCTTAGTGGAAAGGTTTTTGCTTCTCGAGAAACAGCAGACTCAAAGGTTAAGCCAATCTCCTGTATAGCTGTTATACCTGCCGACAGGGGACCATTAAAAAATGATCAACTCATTTTCTGTTGTTGAGATTGCAGTGTTATACTTTTCAGTATGTCTGACTTTATAAAGATTGTTTGTGAGGCTGAGTGGTGAATTACACTGACTGTTCCTATAATGGGTTCAGCTTGACAGGAAGTGTAATGACAGGAAATAAAGAATGTTTCTCCTTTAAAGAGCTAACCAGCCTTTTTTTTCTTCTAGCTAATTTCATTAGAGCACTGCATTTCAAACTGTTTTCTAATCGTGAAGGTACAGGCTTTTAAGAAGGAAATTGTAATTTGCTGTAATCAGTAAATGCAGCATGTGGGTTGTCTTAAAAGTATGTTGTGATTTACCTTGATAGGGCTGATTTATATGCCCATTGTATAAAACATTTCATGCTGATTACAATTTGCCTACTTTCTGAGTTCCTTATAATCAGACATTTTCTAATAAAAAGCAATAAAAATCAGAATTATTCCGCAAATTTAAATAATAAAATTGAGTCCCGTTCCACCCCCGTCACATTATAAGACACGCAAAACAGTACTACTGAACAACAGTTAACACAAAGTATTTATTGGTATACTTTCAAATTCTAAGGCAGTTACAGGTCACCAGTGCCATCAGTCAGTGATATAAAAAAAACTTGCCAATTTACTTTAATCATTACAAATATTTCTGTGTAGTAGGGCTTAATAATAAAAACAAAAAATAGTATTCCTATTAGTATCTCCGAGTCTTTGTCATCTGGATGGCTGTTGCCAAACTCATGGACCTGATCTTTAGGGGCGATTTTTATCCTTTTTGGCATCTTTAAACAGCTTGTTCAGTAGTAACAATGCACTGGATACTGAAGTAAACCGCAAAGCCACTGATCAACATGAATGTGACAATGCACCTCGTTCAACCTTGACCTCTGTACACCGGAAGCAGTTTTATTGAACAAGCATGTTTATGTAAATGTTAAGTACAATTGTCTGTGTTCATGCTTATATGTGATAAGTGTATTGATTTGGTTATCAAACAAATAAAACAAAAAGCATTGCATGTTTTTTGCCCAGCCCCAAATGTAATGGTCTTTTCACACTGAGTGCGTCACGTCAAAGCGTCAGCATCCAGCATATTTTGACACCGTCAAGTTGCTTTCACACCAAAGGCGTTCCAATAATTAGAATGCAAGTAACTGCATTTGCAGCCTGTATTTCCAAGGTTTTATATTTCGTACTGCCTGTCCTTTTTTTTCGAGAAAACTGGTCCTGCAAGCTCTTCCATTGGTTTTTAATTACATCTGAAAGTCACAAGACGTGCAAAATAAGTAAAACAAGCAACAGTATAGTACTTGTGGTTCGCTAAAGCACTTTAACCAGAACAGAACCATTAATGTGTTGCATATCTTTAATATGTAGGCTACGGTTGAAATTCTTAATCATAAAAAACAAAACTTTATACAACTATGTAGTTTAAAGATACAGTTTGTGTTTGAAACACAGGGCTTATACTCATGCTGTTCTCCTCAAATAAGTATTAAGCATTTTAATGATTGGACATTTATGTATTTATTGTCTGTCCTAAAAAATTAAATAATGTAAAATATGCATAAACAAAGATTATATAAATTATATTTATACATGTATGTATTTAATTCAGATGGAGGTATTTTTTTGTCAGGTCTCATTTAGAGTTGCTGTTAAAAATCCTTGAAAGAAAGCGTTTTTCATTGGGCCAATCTCTGTTTGTGTTAATCAAATACAGTAGGGGCTGTAAAGGGTTTGGTTGTTTAGACTCCTACTTATCAAAGTCAGGAGCCGCTATTATTATTCATTTGGATTTATAAGACATGGTGCTTTAAAGAATTTTGCAATGTTTTTACATGGTGCAACTTTACATAGGTGCGGGAGACAAGCAATTTGTTAGTGTTGACGCCAACTATTTGTAAAACAAATATTTACCAATAAGGTATTCATTTTGGGGCAGCTGCAGCAATATATATATTAATATATATTATATAATATATATATATATTAGATCGATATATATTATATATAAGTATAATATATATAGAAATATATCTTTGTACTGTTGTTTGCTTTGTTGTACAGTTCATCATACTTTGGCACCAGATCAATGAGAAATTTGTCTGTTTGGTTAGCTACGTTATTGATGTTTGTTGGGGGCGTGAGCTGGAGTGTGATTGGTTAGAGAGACAAATTTACACCTGACGCGCACAGAAAAATAGACAAGGTCTACTTTTGACGCCGTCGGTTTTACGCGACATGTCCTGTGTGAATGCCTCCATAGGATTATAATATTCTAAAAAATGAAGTTTACGCTGGACTTTGACACGACACGCTCAGTGTGAAAAGACCTTAAAACTAAAAATTAAACACCAGCATAGAAATCTGCATTTTTCCATGTTATTCCACAGCAAATGGATTCCTAGGATCCCTGCTTATAATTATTTTCCATTGAACTGAAGAGAAAATTACTATATTTATATAACTTGATATTATTCCAAATACTTGAGGACCAACTTTATCTGGCTTTTGTATACAGACTTTAAAAATCTAGCTAAATTCATGATTTATACTGGACACATTACTCTCTGTGTCCCTGTTTTTAGATATAATTAAGGCTGTGTTCAGACTGGATCAGTTTAGAGCAAAGGTTCCTGAACTTTTTTTGCTGCACCCCCCCCTTCACAGAACTTTTTTTTTGTTGCTCCCCTCTTCTGAGATGCATGCCCCATATGCACTTCCTCCATTTAATAAACACAGTACCACCATTCGAATACTTAATAAACTTAATTTACCTCAGTGAGTAGGATTTGCCTGCTTGCTAATGCAGTTTGTGTTGTTTTGGCTTGACTTTGGATAGTTTCAACCTCAGATCTTTCTCTACGTTCAAGCGATTTCTGTACTTGTTCTTGATGTAAATGATTGAAGAAAACCTATTTCAAAGGCAAAGTGAACAGGTATTTCAATGGCTCTCTGTGACAAGTCAGTGAACTCTTCACACAGCAATCTTGGCCTTTGCAACAGAGTTCTCTGAAAACGGATTTCGAATACTGCAATTCATTTACCTCACTTTCGGGAAAATATACTCCGAATTGCATGCAAAGCTAAAACAAATGCTCCACTATCACATATTTAAGTGCCAGGACCAACATTCCAAAATCCATAATAACAAAAGACAGTGTTGGGAACATAGTTATATCGTCTTGCATCACACAGCTACTCCAAGGGAAACGCTCTCTACTTTTATCCTGTGCATTGAACATGTTACAGTTCTTACCTTGCAAAGAAAGGTTAAGTTCATTCAGCTTGTCAAATATGTCAGCCAAATAGCCCATTAAAACTAGAAAGCGCTAGCTGATGTAAGTGTTGTTGAGGTGGGGAGTGAGAGTTCATCAAAAACATGCGACACTCCTCCCTGAATTTGCAGACTCTTGCCAAAACTTTACCATGACAGCCATCAAACTTCTGTATGAAGCAGAAGTTTCTAGTGCAAATATCCCACCTCTTCACATAGCACTGAGAAAAGTTGTGGGTTCAGTGGTCAAGCTTTTATGAAGTTAACACTTTTTACTGCAGAGGTTAATACATCTGACAGCTCTTTTGGCATCGCTTTTATAGCAAGCTCTTCCCTGTGAATGCAACAGTGTTGCCATACACAGCATGGTGCAACAGCTGTTATGCGAGCTGCAAGTCCACTTTTGCATCCTGTCATGGCTTTTGCCCCATCCGTACAAATCCTGACGCAACAATTCCTCTCAATGTTTTTATCCGTCATGTAACCATCTAAAATTTTGAACAGCTCCTCAGAAGTAGTTCTTGTTGGCGCAGAGCATCAAAATAAAAAGTCCTCTTTAATTTCAGATGAGCTGATGTATCGAACATAAACCATTGTTTTGGCTGCATTGGCACTGTGTCAGTACTCTCGTCGATTTGTAGTGCGAAAAAGGGGCTTTGTTTCAATACTTCAACAAGCCGCTGCTCAATGTCTTATGCAATATCAGCAATTCTGCAGCTAACCATCTTGTCAGATAGTGAAATGAGACTTAACTGATCAGAAAATTTCTTTCCACATACTGTCTGCCATTTAAATCGCTGCTGGCAGCACAAGATCTGCACCAATCGTATGAGGCTTTCCACTTTTTGCTATTTGGTAGGAGACAGCGTATGATGCTTCAAGTGCTTGGCAGGTGTAGCACTGCTTTCTTTACATTGAAAGAGCTTTCATTCAAAAAGTTCTTGTGGCTTATCTTTGAAGATAGGATGTTTGGTCTCCAGATGGCGTTTTACAAACAGCACATGTTGGTCGTTGATGTTCGTGATTTCACCAATGTATTTGACCATATACAGTAACTACCAGAACTTCCGAGAGTAAGTCATTTAATTTAATCCAGGCTGTTGACGACTGGAAAAAACATGGTTCCAGTAAATATTTTATTCTTGTTCTCAACGCCTGGAAAACACCCAAAGTCCGAATTTCCATAAATGAGTTAAGTAAATAGACATTGTTAAGGCCTGCACATAATAACGCTTGACTATTTCATGTATAACACATTAAGTCTGTAAATTGGGTACATTTTTCAACCTGTCATGCAGCTAATTTCTTCTGCCCTCATCACCATTTCTTACTGTTTAACACAATGAATTATGTAAGTGTCAGCTTAAAAGGTCTTTTCCATTATAAGTAAAGTTTAAAAGTCCCCAGATCTTGCTGTTTACTGACATGTTTGCATATGTTCTACCATGTTTTCACAATCCTTTACCATGATTTCATACGCTGGTATACTGGTTTATTTTCACCATGGTATAGTGTACACAGTAGGCTTCATATTGGAATGTCAGTGGTAAACACTTTTGGGCGTGTGTGCTTTTTTTTAGAATATCTTACTTTGAGAGTTGGACTGATGTGGTTTAAAATGAACTGACGGAGAATCCACTGCCAACTTTTAGAAAAACCCTGTTTTGTTCTCATGAACCAACTTGTAATGGTTATTAAAACGTACGTTCCAGAGGTGTTATTCCCGCCTCCATGATCTTTAGTACTTTCCCTTGTTGGATCATTTGTCAACGTTTGCCCTCCCACTCTGAAAGCCAGGTAGACAGTATCATTAGGAAAATGGAAAATGAAAAAGGAGCTTCATGAGAACAAATGCCACTCTGTTGTCTTTTTTTTTTTTAACAAGGTTAACTGGGTCTTATTTTCCTGGCCATCAGCTCTAATTTTTTTAAGGGGTTTCCCCTGGACCACAGAAGAGAGTGCCCTTTCCTCACGTTTGTTTCTAAGCTTCCCTCTTATCTGAAGGTATGTTAAGGGTATCAGTTTCAGGGTTTCTTTATAGACGGGGTGTTTACGGAGCAGGGGAGGATATAGGATAGCGAGTTTACTCATACAGTCACCATCAATGCTGGTTTATTTCCTTATACTGTACATCTAAGGCTTTCATTTTCTTGTGGGATCTTAATCTTAAAACATTGACATTGAGCTGAAAATATGTGTTGAATGGACTGGTGTAGGTTCCATAATTGGTGTGTTTTACTCTTCAATGTACTGTAAAATGAACAATGTCCCCCAAGATTTTGTAGTACTGTAGGCCCTATACGTAGCAGAGATTACCTGGGAAACGTAGTGTAAATGCGCAAAACCTGTATTAACTTATGAAAAGTAAAGCTACTGTAGTTCAGTGCCAGTAAACATATAAATGCAAGGTTTAAATTACAATGGCTGCATCGAAACAAAAGAGAATTCAGTGAACACTGAAAGAAAAACTGACAATTTTTGAACAAAGTGATCATGGTGACATGTGGTCCTGTTTGTGCAAGAATGATCCCGTGTCACTCCACTGTCTGGTGTAATTCTTTGTGAACAAGCAAAGGTTTTTATGAAAAGCTAAATGGAAACAAACCCAATTTTGATGTTGACTATTACTGGAAGCACTGGCTGGCTAAAGCATTTTAAAGAACGTCACGGTATTAGGGAGCTAGACATCGAAGGTGGGCAACTGTCTGCTGACACGTCTGGAATTGATTCTTTCTGTGAAAAACTTAATGTGCTGTAGTGTTGTTTTTTCTAGCATACTGTATATTAGGCTTTTTTGCAGTCTTTTTCTTTCTTTTGAGATTGCTGTAGCCTGCTACTATAAACTCTGAAACTACAGTACAGGTTTTTTTCTGTACTATGTAGTCAATTGTATTGTTGTTTATAATAGTGTTTAAATGTTCAGATTCTTTCTTGAATAAGTACATTGTGTAGAAAATGCCAATATACAGTGCTTAGTGGAGTAAAAACTAGATACAGAACAATAACAAAAAATCATAATCCAAAGGACCACAGTTCCAAACTAAAAGTATGTCCCCCCAGGCGTTCGCATCTGCGACATTTCACTGTACTTCAAAGTCATCAGTTTCAACCGTTCAGGTTTAGGACAGTCTTCGCCATGTGAAATGCTCGAGAGACATACTTGAAGGACTAACAGAGAGTGCACAAATTTAAGTTTGCAGTGACTGACGGAAAGGAAAGTTATCGTAGCTCCAAACTGTGAAATATTGCTGGTATTTAATTATCTGGTCCAGACGGTAAGCTGACATCTGAATGGCACTGCAACAATCTTTCAGAAATTCATAAATCCATCTTTGTCCCCAGAGGACTTTCACACACATTTCTTGGCAGAGAAGTGGGCCAAGCTGTTTATCGTGCTGTTCAGAAATGTTTAAGAGTGGTATTCAATGGTGTCCTCTGTTTCCCCTCAGAAACGCACAAGAAGGCACTTATGATACTGTTACAGGATTGTACCTGTGGACATTGGATGATTTTTCAAATTAAATATGTACATATAGGTAAATAAAAGGAAATATCATATCAAATCTATACTTTTAGAACCAACTGAGAAGAGAGTATTGTTTACTTTACAGGCAGTGGTTAACTAGGGCAATGGAGACTTGTTAATTGGGGGGTAGTGTAAATGTACCACCTCTTTTGTTAGTTGAAAGAGGGCCATGGGAGCTTTAATATCCTTTTAAAACTCTCCACCCACCCCCTTCCCCCATGTGCCCCCCTTTCAATGTACTGTAAAATACAAAATACATAGGACCCATAGTGGAAAGGGTAAACCCTTAGTTTAACATATCTGTGTTCACTGATAAATGATTTGAGATGGGACATAAACCCGCACATTCCCAAACAGTTTTCCAAAGGTAAATCTGTCAACATTTAAGTTCTCGTAGAATTCAGCTTTGGTGTTTTTCTTGGTGACAAACTCTCTCAAGTGGTAAATGGTGGTGATGTGTCAGCATTTCTGTTGGCCCAGATGACAGATCTGCCTCTTTTAGCTTCACTGACAAAAAATAAAAAGAGCTAGCTTTAAGGTATCCCCAGACTTTTGAAATGTGTTGGTGCTGTAGATCTTAGATCCATACAGCCTCTTACACATGGGGCTGACTTGGCCCTGTACTGACCTTTCAGGATAAAGTATCACCTTGAGGCTGAAGGTTGACATTGATGGCAGCTTGTCACCACTCTCCACAGTCAATATATTGCATCTCAGTATAAGCCGTGTTCAATCTCAAGCTATAAATGAGAAGATTTCACCTCTTCTTATTTAAGTATTCTCACGTGGTGTATTCTAGGAAAAAAGCATTCCACTCAACCCAGCAGACCACTTTTGGAGGAAATTTGCTATATATGACACTAAATATATTCATTAAGATATTGTACATTTGTCCTTTTTTCAGTTAGTGATGTGTACAGGGGTGATTGCAACACATGAGCTGGAAATAATGGTGCATGCTTTATGCTACAACCAATTTAGTTTTTCAAGCTGGTCACAAGTGCTTGTGCATCCAACCAGTATTTGACTTTGCGTCTCAAAGGCTGTTGTTATTCCATACACTACAGAATGATTAATGGAACTCCATTATGTCAGATTACCAGTATTGAGAGAGAAGAATCCCCATCTCTCTGCTGCAGGGGAAAGCCATTTAATAGACACGCCAGTAATCGTCAAAGGTGCAGCTAGCATTTATTAGTGATGTTTTTGATGTATTGATCTACAGTCTCGTAGCAAAGAACTTGTATCAATATAGGGGCAGGCAGGAGTAACTGTGTACAAGATGTTGAAGGTCTAGTGGAGGGTGAACACTGAGGCAGGGTGGATGTGAATTTTACGATTAAGGATTGTTGTATGTTAACTGCATTTTGGAAGGCCATTGTTGAACCCTATTAATATCTGATATTAATATAATTTTGCCCTTTTCTCCATGCGTTTGATTGGGTTCATCTGTCTCCAATTAGTACTTAATTTGGAATGTTATGTTAGGTAAGGTAGTCTAAGAGTAGTGTTAATATTGTCAGTAATTAAGCTGTGAATGTCACACCAGCATTGGAAGTCAATATTGTAGAAACCTTTTTTTTCGGGTATAAAATGACAAACAAATGTCCCACTCAGTCTTTCTGAATTAATACTAAATTTAATAATGTTTGGGGTATTGCTGCACTTGTGAGAAATTCCTCATTAACATCTTTGGGATGTATTTGAAGAAAATTATCTACTCAGGCATACCAAGATGTTTAGTGAGCAAGGAAATTGGGTGAGATTCATAATAAATAGCCTACCCCAATTCATCTGTGAATTAGTGAATTTAGATTTTTTAAGTCTTAATGTATCTGTATTACACTAGATGTTTATATACACTGAAGTAATTGATTCAACAGTATTTACTCCCTTCTGCTTTATTTATCCTTTTTTATACAAGTTTATTTTTATACCTGTGAAAGAGGTCAACCACCCACTGTTGTTTTATATTGCTTCACGAAGTAGTACAGATAGTGCAAACTAATACTGAGAAGTTGAAGTGGCAACTGAAGCTTTCAACTGAAATTACTTATAAAATAGTCATCATACACCTTGGTGAAAAACAGTTTGGTATGTCACTAGACACGTACCCGAGCGTTAATTGTAATCAATTAGGTTGAATACCAGAATACAGAATTGTATCCCTTTAGAGAACTATACTTTTACAGAATCTGTTTCTAAGGTCTTTAGTATATAAGTACATGTACCGTTTTACTGATGGTACAATTCACAAAACTGAAATCGTGCCAGCAGCATGAAATGGAAAACATGTTATACACTACAACAATCTACACATTGATACAGAATTATTTCTTAAATTTGTATTGGGCACTTGTGTGTGTGATACAAACATGATCACAGGCAGTCATGTCTTTCAAAATTATGTTCCAATAGTCAACACATGATATAGTAATATAGGAAATCAAGACTTTTCTCTGCTGCTGGAGCCCAGAAAGCTTTATTGGGTTAACAAAGGTGAAGGTTGGTCTCCAGGTAGAAGGACAGCATTATTACAGTGGAGGATATTGGACAAGGACATTCAATCATCCACAGTCAGCGCCAGTAATGACAACTGCTAGAGAAAATAAAGCTTTTATGTACAACCTTGATACTTCCCTGACAAATAACCACTGTACCAGAGAATTGCTACACGGCAGGCCCACATTTGAAGGAATCGGCTGAATGAGGGTCCAAAGATGATTGAGTTGTTCTAAAAAACATCTCTTTTAAGGGAGTAATTGAAGACTGAGCCAGAAAGCTTCTTTTTTTTTCTTTAAAATGTACCTAAACTAAGAATAGAGAAAATGATACACTCTCAGTCTAGGGCAGTGGTTCTCAACCTATGGGTCGTGACCCCAGGCTTGCTGGGCTATTTCTATTGGGATAGCAGTCTCCTGGGTGATATATAACGAAAAATCGGAACCCGAATGATGCAGTACAGGATACAGGAAAACAAGGGCAGCTCACGTTGAGTTGGAGGTCCCTAACACTACAGCAGGGGTCTCAAACTCAGTTTACATAAGAGCCAATGTCAATCCTGAAATCCTCCTGGAGGGCCAATGACATCACGGAAGATGGTATTGGTTAAAAAAAAAAAAGAAAAAAAAGTACTAAACTCTCATTAAAAAAAAAAAATTTAAACTTTCATGAAGTATTAAACTGAACTGTCATAGAACTTTTTTACAATTTTGGTTTGCCAGAGAGTCTGTAGCTGTTGCCAGACAACTGGCATCGCTTCAGTTCTGTAAGTCTGTTGATGTTTGGCCTCACTGACTGAGCAGTTGAAACCTTCAGGATTGCAGCAGGGTGTGCATCAGATAATTATGTTCTGTACTTTGACTTGTTTATATTCATAGTGGAGAAAAGTTTATCACAAATGTATGTGCTGCCGAACAGAGCCATGTTTTTTCTGAAGCTTTTGCAAAGCTGGTGGAAAGATGGTGGCAGCTGCTTCAAGAACATCTCCTTGGGTTTCCTTGAAGATCAATGCGCTCCATCTGTAAATCACTTGATGCTGTTTCCACATCAACTGAAAATGGATTAGCAAACAACTGGAAGCTTGCTCTTTGTTTTCTGAAATCTGCAACTACTGATCAAATTCTTCCAAAAGCTGGTCAAGTTTAGCAACGAATTCAGCATCACTGAACTGCATTTCAATGTCCAGCTCTTTCAGAAGTGACTAACATAATGGGAAATGAGTGAGATTACAATGACAAATCTGATTTTTCCACACTTTTGGTTTAGTTGTGAATGCTTTCACATCATCAAACACTGTTGTCACAAGTTAACCAGGACCTCGTAGCTTCAGGTTTAGGTTATTCAACTCTTGGGTGATATCAACAAAGAAAACAAGATCCATCATCCATTTTGTGTCTTCAAACTTGAAACAGGGGCATATTAATCACCTCCATTAACCTTTTCACCTCTGTTTTTAACTTAAATAATCTCTTTAAAACAGGGCCTCTGCTTAGCCAACGCACCTCTGCGAAGTACAGCAAGTCACTATATTTGAATTCAGTTTCCTCCAAGAAAGCATGAAACTGTCTGTGCTGCAAGCCCCTAGAGCAAATGTAGTTCACACATTTCACAACAATGGACGTGACATTGTCAAACGTCAGAGATTTACTGCACAGTGTCTGCTGGTGAATGATGAAGTGTAATGCTACTGGTTGCTCTGGATTTTGTTCTTCCATCTTTTTTGCACAAGCGCTACCAACCCGTTCTTTTTCCAAATCATTGCTGGGGCTCCATCTGTTGTTAAGCCTGCTAAAGAATGAGCTGCTCCTCAAGATCTTTAGAAAGCTCAACAACACGATATTGCTAAAGACGGTTCTCCTGTCGGGACATACGGTCTCAGACACTTCGATTATACAGTCTTTAATAAATTCACCACCAGTGAACGGCTTCCCAGACTTAGCAACCATTTCACTCATCACATAACTTGCCAAAGCTGCTGCCTCTGACACTTGCTGCAACACTAATCCTTTCTTCAACTGCTTCAAAGCTGTCTTCTCTCTCTTGCAAATCAAACATGTCGCACTCTGTTTGTACCCCACAAGAAAATAATCAACTGTCCACTTTTATAGAAATTGCCTGTGTTCCTGATCAATGTTTCTTTTAGACTGAGCCATTTCTTTGCTCATTTACGTTTGTTGGGGATCCCTGTACGATATCTTTTTGAGTGGCTGCTACGATGAGTAGTTTATATAGTCTCAGCGCCACTCTTATTTTTTTGTACTGATACTGACTCAACAAAGGAAACTGGATGTGATCAGTTTTCTTTTGTCAGTTGTTATGGCACAAAATGTTGGACTTTCACTCTTACCAAGCCGTCAGTTCAGTTGCTCCTCCTGAACACATGTCTGTCTGTATTGTTTCTTATCTCTGCTGTAAACCAGGACTGTGTGAATTGACGGTAGCTAATGCGACAGTTCTTAAAGTGGTAGGAACCGTAGTATTACAACAGAACTAATCATAAACTATGCACAACATCGCATAGACACATGTTTTGTATCTGCTTACTCGAGTTTTATGCAGCTCCATGTGGGCCAGATTTAATTACTTTTGTGTAATTATTTAGCAGGCCAGATTGTAGCGTTGTGCGGGCCACGAGTTAGAGACCCCTGCACTGCAGCCAAACATAATTGTAATGAACATATGTAAACAAATGCGCTTAGAACTACACGCCTACTGCTACAACTACATGGAGGCGAGATGGCTTGAGTTATGTTTACGTTTTGCAGTTTTGAGGTGACTTACATCTGAGAGCAGACACTGTTTAGGTTTGTTATGTTTACAGCTGCCGTATTGGGCAGCATGACTGTGTGATTGGTTGCTAGGATACAGATTGCTAGAAGTTAAGGCAGTCTGTTTATCTGAGTGAGAGAGAGCAAAATAAAGCTGTGTTGATTTTTCAGTGAACTCTTTGTATTGTGTGTTTTCAGTACATAACAGCTTCAGGGGGTCACCGCAGTAGCTTGTCTCAGCCTAATGCTCACCCCCTGCTAATTTTCACATAATTAATAAAAAAATTAATTTTATATATATATATATATATATATATATATATATATATATATATATATATATATATATATATATATATATATATAATATATATAAGACATAATTAAGATCTTTTATTTAACATCATGTAATCAAAGACACTACACAACGATATCGTAAAAGCCATAAAAGTAGTACAGTATTTCACGTTAGATTTTGAAATGTCAGATTTTTCCATTTTTGGCAGTTTCTCATGAAGTATATGGGAAAACTATAAAGTGGTATGTAATTCAATACGCTAACATATTCAGCAGGTTTCATTCGATTTTATGAAGCAAAATGAATTAATTCTACAGGGTGATGCAAAACTGTGCCTGTGTCAACATTAAGAAATCATCAGTGAAAGTTTGTCTTTTTATCTGATCAATAAGCTCAAGAGGCTTAATAAGCTTAGCTCAGTCTTGATGGCAATCAAACATATCTGCCAATTTATCATTAGCCAATAATTCGTTTTACAGTGCGTGAGGTGATAAACATAAGAAGCTCATAAACCTCAATGCTAAAGTCAGTTAGTTCAGTACTATTAAAACAAAGTGTTATACTCTTAAGCACCAATTTTATTGCAGTACCAATCTTCTATTATTGAGACCTCTCTGTCATTATCTACACTGTATGGAAAACCCTCTGAAATTAATGTAATATTGATGGTTCTGAGGTGGAGGGTAAAAAAAAAAAAACAGTGGTAAAAGATGAAGTAAGCTGAGGCATTCAGTTCTATTAAATGCACATTTACTTCCAAATTTAGCAGTAAGCATCAATGTTATGTTGAAGGGTTAGGGCTACCTTGAAAATGTGAGGTATCATTTAGTGGTTGCTCCAACCTAACCTCCTCTCTAGCAAGCACATACTCTCTGGTACCAGTATTCCCATGGTATTTAAACTAGTTTAACTGGTTTTCTTAAGAGTGGAATGAAAATTGAAAGAATCAGAAAAAAACATTATAAACTGCTTCGAAAAACATGAATCTTTTTTTTTTTCCTCTGAAGAGGTTTTAGCAAATGCAGCTTAATGAGGGAGAACAAACATAAACAAAACACATAGCGAAAGGTCCATTACTCAGTGCGTGTGGGTGCATTGTTATACAAGAACTTGGCTATTATAGCGCCTAGTCAGTCTCTTCAGTAGATTGTTGAAACCGAGAAACATTAGAACCTAGGTGCTTTTACTAGTAAATATCTCCTTGTGAATACATGATGTTTAACATTGGAACATTGGTGTGGTTTATTTGAGCTGGCCTTCTCTATATTTTAGCACCTTCCATAGCTGTCAGTGTAAATTTACAAAAGGAAGGCTGAGCGGTGAGAGCAGGCTGAGCAGCCTTGAATTAATTTCTTCAGTGTAGATGCTGCTAAAATTGTTTAAATCGGTAATCACTTCAAACAAGGACTTTAGAGCAATTCTATGTGAGATATTATCGTATTTGTAGAGAAATGAAGACAGCTCACTGAGTCATTACTGCTGTAGAGTTCTCTGTTTGATACTACAGGACCCAATATGAGGCTGTTTTTAATGATGTTTAAAATAAATCACACAGCAGTTATAATAATATTAATATTAATAATAATTATTTAAATAATTTCAAGGGTGTTCTTGTTTGCTTTTGGTTCAAATGAGAAATACTTTACACATTCCACTTAAGATACTATGCTTCCATAAATATATATACAGTATTTCTAGTGTTTTTATCTGTCTAACAATATTCTGCATACTGATTGTCTATTAATCACATGTTTCAAATTATAAATACATAAAAAGAGTGATTGTACCATTTGTAAAATATACAAACAAAAGAAGTACTTCACTTAAAAAAGAACAGCTTTGTTCAGATTCCCTCATAGTATTTTGTAGGAGTCACACATTATGCAGTGCTTTGGGTGTGTCTTTATTTATGTATTCATTTTCAAATTTTCTGAAGAGGACTATAAGTCTAGGAAGATCTCGTCATGTGGTCCTTTTAGTCCTCTCTTTGCTGTGCATTGTAATTATTGTAATGGCTCATTAACTCCTACTGTACAGGAGGCTGCTGTTCAGTTCACCATTGAAATTCCACAGCGCATTTAAATATATTGATATATGTTGTTAGAAAAGCCAACAGTCAGTTTCATGTAGAACATGCCTACAAACAAGTTACTCTTCAGCCCTTAAAACATGAAAAAAACACTGTAACCTAACCCCTTAAAAATGTTGAATGAGTTACATGCATTTTGCTTTTTTTTTTTTTTTTTGCTTTTTTTTACAGAATCATGTATTTATTATTAATAATAAGTAACCATTTTGTTACCAGCACAATACTCTGCAAGACCTTAGATCAATGCATAATTGCTAATTTTGTATCCTGTACTTACAATCATTCAAACAAAACCAGTTTCTGTTTTGTTTCTGAAACCAGCACCAGCTCACTATCAGTGAGGACCTGCCATAGATACCAATCTGTAGTTCCACTGTATATGATTAAAAATGGCCCAAATCTCTAACACTAAAAAACAGGTCAAAATACTAAATAAAGTACGGTATATTATTAATCTTCACCTTAAATGTGTCTCCTTGGTGGAACAGTTAATACAAAAACACACACAAACACACGCACGTGCGCGCACACGCACACACACACACTCAAGCAAGCACACCTACCTGAGGTCAGCTATAGAGCTTTAACTATAGGGGAACAGACATGAGTATCCCACAGGTACCACATTCAAGCAGAAGTGCAGCTGCCACAGCTTCTGCTCAGCCTGTGGGTGTTCCACTTATTTCATTTTCAGTGATAGGTTCGCTTGAACGGAACAGTAAGCCTGACCATTTTAAAATTGAGTACCAGTATTTATTTATTTTTTTTTTTTTTTTTTTTTAAAGTAATTCTAATTTTGGTTATTGTCTCCAATCAGCAGTTACAAAGTCTGCCATGTGTGAAATTGATTTTGACTTTAGTGACTGACCTTCAAGTGATATTGTCTGGTGTCTTCTTTATTAAAATACCGGTAGATCGGCTTTTGTACATTTCTGTGTTAGAGTTAAAGCTAATTAAATATAGAACGTGTTTTATGATCCCTTTTATGATCCCTCTAATTCTGTAGTACATGGAAAAGAGATATTAGAAACATTTTCAACAATAACTTTCTTTGATTAAATCAATGGGATGCCCAAAAATCCTGAATGTTATGACTAACATGTTTTTTTTTTTTTTTTTTTGTTTTTTTTTTTGTTTTGTGTTTTTTTTTTTTGTTTTTTTACACACACAGTGACGCCTGCTGGTGAACAGGTGTATCTGCAACACAGATTAAGTAATTTTTTTTTTTGGCCAGGCCAGTATACTATAAATGTTGAATATTTGGGCTACTGGCACCACAGCTTCTGCTGTGATGCAGTGATGACTGTAATACAGGTTTGCTTTTGCTATTGATTCTTAGATTTATTCTTCAGGTTACAATTCTTTTCTTATGCTACTGATATGCATTTTTACTGAAATGTATGGCTTTTTTTTGTTGCATCACTTTCCCATTTATTTTTGGTTTTTTTGTTTTACAATAGCCTACAAACTGTTAAAAACTTGATATCATTGGAATTTTTTGCTTTCTTTTTTTCCAGTCTTCTTGTACATGTTCATGTTTCAAATCATATTGTACTGGTGCTTTTCTATACACCTGATCCTGGTTATTTTAGTTGTTTTAGTAGATTAATTTATCAGGTACCCAACATGTACAGTATATCTGTAGCCGTTGGACATTTATATTCTGTTGTCAGAGAAAAAGGTTTTCCTAATTGACTTTTCCTATGGATGCAACCTTAAATTAACCCTTAAGCAAACCTGATCAACAAGTACAGACTAGTACTTACTTCTGATGTCTGCGAAAGGCTTAGATCTTGGCTTTAGATCATGAGATCATTTAGACAGTTTGTCAATTGAAAGAAAATGCAGGCTATGCTCTGTAAGGACAGATGGTCCCAGCACTAAGAAAGTGGTGGAGAAAACAGCCACAATTAGCCTGTGTTTGAAGTAATTGCACACAGTGTTATGAGCTGAAATTTAGCAGATGGACTTGTTTAGTTCAGCCAAGTAGCTGAAAAAGCCAGAGAATGTTTGTCCTCCCTTATTTTGTATTTTGAATGAACACTTTGTAACACTGAAATCATGAACTAAGCACATATAGGCTGTCACCACATTAATCTGAAGAGCTGTTTTATATGCCGGAATCCTGCTTCCAAGAACTAAACATTTAAGTATAAAATTCAGTCTTGCAGTCCTCTGCGCCTCATGTCTTTTAAGATGAGCAGAGCGTGTTTTTTTGTGGCTCGTTGATGTAGAGTTGCCATCATTCTAAATTTAAACTGATGTCTGTTATATTTTTTGAGAACCGTGGCAGTCAAGTTCACTTAGACAAGGACAGCAATGTCCCGCATCATCTACAGTAGCTTAGTGTTTGTAATAACATTTTTTCATCATTATGTACTGTTGCACTGTAAATAATTGCCTCTAAATCTAACCATTAATAGGTTTCACTTGGACCGTGCTGTACAGTCTTGAGTGCCCAACAAACAAATATACAAATATAACACAACATTCATAAGCCTTCTTACTTTGTCCAGACTGTAAAGGTGTTAAACCTGTCAAGTGCTTTTATTGGTATTGCTCTGCCTTTTCCAACCACAAACACCCACAGTTTAAACCACGTCAAAGGAACATCTGCACTGAACATTTCTTGTTGGATGAAAGGTTGTTGAAGGGATTCTATCATCCAGTTCTATTTTATGTTGTGATGGTATATTTATTCTGGTAATAAAAACAGTGCATTGGTAATTTGTGTATCACCATATCAGCCCTTGGTTTCATAATGATGTATTTTGGGTCATTTTTACTTTTTTTTTCTTTTACCATTTTTGTGGTCTTTACAAGTAGGCTTAGATGGAAGCGACTGAAGCTGAAACAAATGCTGTGAGCTATCCCAAAATTTGTGTTTCATTAAACAAAAATCCAATATGGCATTCTAAATCTCTGTAATGTTACACTGATACGGGCTCAGAGTTTTAAAAAAAAATATACTGTTTACACCACACAGTACAGTGTATCCAACTTTATTCATATTTGTCAGTTCAGCCTGTTACCGGACATACTATAGGTATCAATCCAGTCAAAAAAATAATAATTGTAGGGTACAGAAAAGCCTGGAGCCATTAACTTACTGAATGTATGGGAATCGATCATTCAAGATTGCCAAGAGGTTTGTTTCATATTGGAAAACCACGGATATTTGTAAAATCCCAAACAATAGTCATTTTTTTTATGTGGTGGTAAAAATCAAGATTACTTATTTGTCAAAGTATGTCTACAGTATGTTAATTTTCTTCCAATCGATCTTAGGATTTCTGTGCAGGATCCAGAAAACATGTTCCTCACGTACATTTAATTGAAGTACCGCCGCGTTACATTTTCCAAAGTATTATTATTCATTGAAGTTTTATAACCACAATATAAGTGACAGTCAAGCAGTGTAGAATTTATTCAGCAGTTAGGCTCTTGGTTAATTAATGGAGAGTCCTTGTAAACAGGCTTCTTTTGTCAGATTTTAATTTGATCTGAAGAAAAATAAATCAATGCCTCCAATAAGATCAGATAGCAGTCTTTTACATTCCTTATAGGAAGATTATTATTTAATTTTTGCAGTGCTGTTCTCAAGCCCCTGAGAGATGCATTATTTTAAAATACATTGAATTCAATGAAAATGTGAAGAAAAACATACAGAGAATTATATCCTTTATACATACTATATTATTTGTGTTGTGATGTGTTAAAGTATTGCTAAATGTTTCAATTTTGGCAGTAAAACAATGCCCCCGTTCACACTGCTGTGGAGGCCTCAGGGCCACGGCATACTTAGGTCTGCATTTGCAGTTTAAGGTGCCTTTGGGTGTTCACATATGTGACTGAAAAGCAGGCCAAAAATGTGGCAAATTGCTTTTTTTTTTATGGAACGACAGCCTGCACTCAGAATGGAAGAGCTACCAGGATATACACCAATCCTTGATTTATAGCAGATGTTTCTTATTAATATATATTTTGTAATGCAGCACAGTAGGAATTTTATGGTATATATTTTAAAAAACATATATTATTGTCTAGTTTGACTTACTGTTATGGTGTGTAACGGGGTGATGGTCCGAGTTTACCCCCTGCCCACAATCACATTATTCTCTCAAGAACACTGAGGTATTTAGAACATGGGAAACAGCAACTTGCTAGTGTTCACAGGCATAAGTATACATTTTACTTCACTCAGATTGTAAATGACTAAAACCTAGATATCCTGATGACAAGCCTATTACAGTTTTACACACCAATAGTATCCAGTGAAGCTGTTTTCTGCAATATAATGAAATCCACTTTAAGGGTGTAACTAACTGACAGTGATGAGTCTGAGGATGACACCCTCATACAAATCTGGCTGCTTTATTCATTTGCTGATCCAAACTTACATAAGCTTACCTAACATATGGCTATAACAAAACCCTTGTTCCACATGTAGTTATGGCAACTTCAGTAAGGGAAGCACCCTAATCTCAATTCAGCAACACACCATCATATGTCAAATACACTTTGTTCAACAACATGCAACATACATAATAAAGCACTGCTCACCAGTAGAATAACATTAACAATAATAATCACAATAACAGGCATTGAAATATTACAGTGAAAATACAATTTTTTACACTTTCATATTGTAAGCTTACCAGTGCCATTAATCAAGAAAACAAGCAATCTTTTTTTACTTCAAATGTTACAAATAGTTCCCTGTTTATATATATATATATGTATGTTATGTTAGTCTTCTCAGTTAGTCTTCGTCATCCGGATGATTGTTGTAAAATAGAACTGCAGCATTCGCCAGCCAGATTGTTGTGAGATGCAGGCGTTGATCAAAGAAAAGAAATCCTAGTGTACTGTTTGTTTACGTTTCCTTTCATTCAATTTATGTGTAGCGCTTCCCATGTGTTCTACAATGGTATGTCTACAAGTGTAATCTATAGCCTTGCTGCTTGAAGTGCAAAACAGAACATTACCGTTGACGTGAAATTTGTCCTTGACAAACTCGTTGATTGTTATTGTTTTCGGCATCTTTGAACAGCTCTGGATACTGACTGAAGTTTCATTTAACATTGAACTTGAATACGGGAAGCTGTACGTAAATTTGCACGACACAGTTGTCTGTATTAATGTTTATATATGGTACGTGTATTGATTTGGTTATTATCAAACAAACAAAAAAAGCTTACATGTTTTTTACCCCTCCCCAAATGTGAAACAAACAAATCTCTGACATCATAGAAACCCCACGTTTTTCCAGGTTATTATAGAAAATCTATTTGGTAGTGCGATAGGAAAAGGCGGCTAAGCGGGCTTTGCGTTTATATATATATGTAAAGGTTGGCCCTGGTCTGGGATTGCAAAAAAAAAAAAAAAAAAAAAAGAAAAAATAAGTACATTGACCCCATTCACGCTTGCAATTTAAGGTGGCCCAGGGTTCGTTTTTCTTCTTTGGAGCGTTCACATATGAGAAAATGTGGCCCTGAAGTGACCCCGGGCCACCTTAAATCACAAGTGTGAATGGGGTCAATCTACCATTTTTATCTTTTTTTTTTTAAGCTGAAAATAATTGCATTGGAAAAGCATTCCATGTTCAGTACAAAACACTGTTAAATGAAATGCCACGTGTTTTTTGAGAATGTGCTTCAAGCTCCTAATAGCGCTTTCCAAGAACTGTGTTTCACTTTCAAAGTGGCCATTGCACTCTGTCATTTTTAAAGACTGGACTGTATCACTAACTTATAACGAGTCTGGCCATGCTCAAGGTAGATTCAGTTAGACAGAGTCAGGTTTTACTGCACCACCGTTTGATCTTCTATTTCATTTGGCTATTTAATCAATGATCCCATCTGCTTTGCACAATTCACGTTTGTTGCATTATGTTTTTGCCATATGAATACAAGTCCCAGGCATATAAATTTTTATTTATTTATTCCCGACGAACGAGAGAAAAAAATACCAATTTTAAAATACCAAAATCTTAAAATGTATTAATGTAGAAACTTGATTTGCTGTGCTTCATGGAAAAGTATTAATAATGGACTGCTTCATATAAGGAACCGTTTTCATTTTGCCCAGTGCTTCTATGAGTTATATGATTGTGTGGCTTTTCCGGGATTCCAGTAACAAGGAATCACCTCTGACACTGTTCATTAGAAACATCATGTTGTATTCAACTATTACTGTAAGTTATTACTGTAATAATTTGCTTAGAGAGTAACACTGCAATCAATGCAATACATGAATCTGTTCATTTTTAGTCTTAAACACTAACTCAGACCTCCAGCATTATTGAATTAATGCAGTGTGCTCCTAGAAAACTTATGGTGAATGATCTAGCACTTTTCTATGTTGCAGTCCACTATATTTTAAGTGTTTTAAGAGCCATTTTACCAGTAGTAGTTCTAATTTAGTGTTGCATCTCAGTTAGAATGTAACTGTATTACAAGGTCATTCATCCTACTCTAGAACTGCCCATTTTGATTCATGAATGTATCCCTTCAAACAACCTATAACATTTTCCCTGCTTAATTCAGCAGAAAAGAAACCAGTACCTGCCTGGAAAGTTAAAAAGCCTCCAAAGATTGACTTCCAAATGTCTGTTTTTTCTACTAAAATGGAGTTTCAATTGTTAATGATATTTTAGAAACCATGCTCTACCGTTCTCTGTGAAGCAGAGTATAATTTATTTTTCTACTGTATATCATTATGTTCTGATGTATCCAGAATAGCATATTTAACTTTTGTCTAACATTTATTGATAACTTTACTTGAGTAATCCAAATGTAATATATTAAGTATTCTGATAATCCAGGTGTGACTCCAGTCTGTCCTAAACAGTTTAATTGAATTCAAATCTCAATCGAGGTGTTTAATAAATTATAATTGTATAATTATAATTCTAGAGTGGAGTTGCCCACCCCTGAAATGTCTTTATATTAGCAAACATTCTCTAAATGTGGTGCAATGCAAACAAAAAAGCTAGTTGGATGCTACAGTAAATGACTGACCTGTTTATTTTCTATATAAGAGCACAGCAAAAGCATGTGTGATAGTCTTATTTTGTTGCTGGTGTACAGATGCAAGTTCTGTAAAGAGAATTTAAAAGAATGAACACCCCTCTTAGGTACCCTTTCAGTTAGCTTAACTGTCTTCTGAGTCTGGATCCTTGGATTCAGGCTCAAAGCTAGAGGGTTTGTTCAGATCATATGTGCTTGGCCAGTTTCAACCACAATTATACAAGGGCTTATACAGTATTAAAATCAAACGTATCCTTGGTTCATGTCATGATAAAAGGATCGAACAAAAGCTCAGGCGAGGACATGTCATCCCATCAGTAAGTCATTGGTTTATAAAAGGATTCACATAACAAGTTAATGTTTGAAAAAAAGTATGTGAACTGAGATAAAGAAAGTAAGGTAGGTTGGTTGTATTGGAATTATAGGGCACAAGTTTTCCCTTTCCTTAGCAAGAACAACGTTTGCATCTGATGGTTCAGAAAAAATATTCATATTCATTGTGTGTGTGTGTGTGTGTGCGTGTGTGCGTGTGTATATATATATATATATATATATATATATATATATATATATATATATATATAATATATATATACACACACAATTAAGAGGGTGGGGTATTCAATTGATTTAAACAACATTGAATACCGCTGTCTGCAAAAATACAGAAAATAGCATGGAGGGACTTTTGTAGTGATTGTAAACATATCAGTATTTAGATCTGCTTCATTTTAGATGAATTGAATGCACCCTAATTAGTATTTAATCAGTCTGCATTGTGAACTTGATATCCATAGTGTGCAGCCCACAAAATAGAAAGTAACTAAAAAACAGACTCTGCTTTAACAGTACAGTTTTGCTTAAGTTGTTAAGCACCATATATGGACCATGGTGTCAGAGGGAGAAGAACATAATTACAGATGCTTTTGTGCTAGCAAAGCCTCAAGCCTGCAATACACATAAGAAATCCTGAATGGACTGTCAGTCTGCTCTCGCTCTGTTGTACCTCTATCGTGTGAGGTAAAGTACTCTTACAAGTAAACACATCACCCTCTTGTTAAAATTCACTTCATTAGAAATTAAACAAAAAGAAGATGTATCGCTATTTAAGTGTTTTATGTCAGCAAACACAGGAATGGAATTTGTGGGTCATTTTTTTAAACTGCACAGAAGAGTATAGTGGTTGTCTGGACCAATCAGTGTCTAACCTTTAACTCGAAATAGTGTTTCTAGTATACCTCACTGCCTCGTACCCTGATGCTGTATGTACTGAACAATCACTATTGTCCAAGGATTGTAGGGAGAAGTGAAACTCCATTTGTTAGAATTGTATAATGAGAGTACTTGTTCAAGAGTTTAGGTTGTCTTTTTGAAGTTGTGCGTGGCACAGAGGGTTACTAAGTAAATTGCTTGTGTTCTTCAGTAACCCAGTGTCTTGTTGCACATTCCGCCATAGGTATGACGGAACTCTGAAAACAAACAGAATAGTTTGCTATGGAAATATAAGAGCTTCTTACTATCCAGGACTCTGAAACTGTGCACAACTGAGACCTGTGGCCTTTAGTTTAGGTTGAGAGTGTATAATAGAAGGTTATTTACATTATGTATGAATGTGATTCAGTTTAAATAATACAAGTACAAAGTAATGCTAACTCTTGGTGTCCAAAAGAAGCCCTTACAAAATTTGTCTCAAATGCGTGAGGGAGGAGGCAGCTGAGAATGTAAGCTAAGAAAATAAGTGATCGCAGCCAGAGAAGAAGGTCGTGGGAGATGGAGGGATGTGAACAATTTCAAACACACTGAAAAGATATTGTATATACCTAACCTGCCAACCAATGTTGTGTGTTAAGCTGGGTCCATACCTGAGCGATCAGTTGCACAATTTATTTGCATGCAACCAAAAAATATTAATTCACCTTGTAAAAAAAAAAAAAAAAAACTGTCACCTCAGTTATCATAAAAAAAAATGAAACTTATAGAGGGGAACCTTGTTGCACAAGTAGTCGCTCAGATGTGGACACAGTAATTGCTCGCAACTGAGTTGTGTAATTTCGGGAGCAATTGGGTTGCGCAACTGATCGCTCAGGTGTGAACCCGGCTTTAGAGATTGCCCCTTACTATACATTCCTTGATGCCTAGCACAATGGCATATGTTATGTAAAGCCCCTCTTCCTGAACTACAGTTAGTAAAATTCAGTTACAGTTACAGCAACTACCCAGGATGGCTTAATACTTTAGGCTGTTGTCGTCAATTAGAATTAAAAACTTAATTTGTTGATTTTACTAAATATATTGCCTGTTTGTTGTTATATGTGAAACTGACGGCACAATTCAAACCTAAGTGGTTCCCCCAGGCTTCTGGTTTGGAATACTATATGTAAATGTTGACAGCCACGCCTCAGCGCCACCACAAAACATACAGTATAAGCTTTACATTTAGACAGATTGTGATGGCTTTTTGAATTTCAGTTAGCTCAATTCAAAATCTAAATGTATGCAACTTTTCAATCATCTACAGTCAACCGTCATTATGAGTCTCTCAGACATTATATTTGACAAGTTTTCTGAAGATTAAACTCTGCACAAAGGGAACGTTTCACTTAAAATTCAGGCCAGGGTATTCAGTTTAGTTTTACACAACCATCTTTCTTAAACCACCTAACAGGTCATGTTTTCGTGTGGTCTGTTCCATCATCTAGCTATTATATGCACCAATGTGACTCTTGAAACAGAGGTAAACAATGCAATTAGAAAAATAATAATAATAATAATTTTATTTGGAGAGGGTGTGTTACACAAGTCCTCTGACAATAATCATACTGAAAATACTGTGTCTAATGGAGTCACTAAGTGTTGCTTTGCTAAGGCACAGCTGTTAAATAACCCCATGGCAAGGTTATATTAAAAAAATAAATCCACAACAATAAGATTGGGAGAGATGTGTGGTTGTCACAGTTATGATTGTTGTTTCCAGCAAGACCTCTGGCAGTATAGTGTTATGGATATTAAGTGTGGCACTTCTCATTTCATTGGAAAAAAATACATCTGGGGAATGATGCCTCAAGTTGACCTTAATTCCTCCCAAAAAAAGATGCTGTCCCAATGTCAGGCTGTCTGAATTGGATCCGGCACAGCTGTTTTTGTCATATATTTTTGTACTGCTTTTTTTCCCCTTCAAAGTTATAAACCAACTTCACTCAAATTAACTCTTGCTAAAAATGAAAATGTATTTAGCATTTTACTTTTTACTGTATGTGCACATACTTGCTCTTTCACTATTTAGCCTGATGGTCAAACCTACAGAATATGCTTTAGAATGCTTATTCCTGAAAGGTTTGATAATTAATTAAAGTTCTGCATTATAGGAATTTCAGGTTGGGCATCAGAATTTGGATTATGCCTGACTAGTTTAATTTTAAAAGAAAACTGGACATAAAGAAGTATAGCTCATCTTAAAACTACTATCAGAGTCATTAAGTCATCCTTTTGCAGCTTTTCCGTTTTGGTACCACTCTTGATGCCTGCACAAGTTACAATTTATTAGGACGTGAGACAGTAGCGTTAGCTGCAAATACAATACCTGAAAGAGGTTTATATTTAACAAAGGTTCATATCAATCACTAATAGCTCAAGTCATTCAAACGGTTATTTGCATTTGCAACATGTAAAATATGACACAGTGATGTGATCACTGCAGAATGCCTAAGAAATGAAAGAATGGTTAACGCTAAGTGTTATTATTGTAGACATTAGCATAAGGAAAGCTGTTACCTGCAAGCTCCAGGTTGCAATGCCTGCTCCTGTACCTGCATTGTGTTAAATAGTAATAGTATAGCTGTGGTTTCTTTTTTTTTAGTTTTTCTTTTCTTTACTTTTTTTGAATTGTAGCCATTATATGTAATTTAGAAAATGATTCTTAATCTCAAGATTTCATGATTGCTTTTATTTGCTGAAGCCTGGAAGGGGAAGAAAGAAATCAGAGCTCAGTATATGTTGAACAGCTGCTGTTATGTCTGAAAGAAATTGCATCATCCGTTAAATCACTGCTGTCCTCCAGAACTAATGCATCTGCTCACACTCCTGACAATTCCTACTATGTACCTTGCCAGCCCACAGCAGTGCTTGTTTGTACAAGGATAGGTGACCTGGCCTCCCGTGTCAAAATGGTAGAATGGCGTTTAACTCTGACTGAGCTTTTACAAACCGCTGCAGCAAAGTAAAGGCTTTTTGTTGCTACTGTTTCCTTGGAAAATACTTCCCCAGAGTGTGTCTATGTATACTACTGTACAGTAATCTTTTATCTACCCTAGCAAATTAGTGATGGCAGCCACAGTGGAATGATAGCTCTACGTCTTTTGAGTATAATCTTTCAACTAGTGTTGCGGTTTAGTGAGGCGCACTGTCCATACATTTCTGAGAATGTTGAACAGTACTGAAAATTCAGCCAGAGGCTACAACTTGACACTGTCTGCCAAACCAAACATGCCTCTTATTCTGAAACTTTAGACATTAGCTGCACTCCCTGTAAATTTGATTTAACCAAGAAGATATACTTGTTTCCATTCAATGACAAGTTGTTATGAGAATGATGCATTCTAACATTAAACACTGTGTCTGGATCATTTTGAATATTGTAGCACTTTGGGTGGTAAAGGGTGTTTATTAAATGTTGTTCCAGCACAAGTGAGTGAAATATGATGTTATAATCCTTGAGTTTTTGAGTTAGGGAGCCACTAAAATGGTTCAAGGCCCACAGAAGGCGCTTAATTGGGACGCACAGTGACAGTTTTGGTTTCTGCCAGTTGATAATTATTTATAAAAGCAATGGAACTTCAGTTATTTCGCAAATTTATCATTTTTATTATGTCTTCCGTCTTTTGTCTGGTTGTGTTACAAAAGCAGTATTATACAGCTATTAATCTGTGCTACGCTGACAGCTGCTTTGCAAATAACAGGATAGTAAAAACGAGAGACACATTTGTGTGTAGGTGGAAGGGAAAATGCAGGTGATTGTCTTTTCCTCCCTTTACTGTACAAATAGGGTTGGGTGGTAATACAATTGTCTAATGAAAAAAGGTGGATGTCTAGAAGGAGGAGTTACATACAGTATTACCAAAAGGTTGAAAGTGTGACTCATTCTGTGATGTCTTGGGGTAAATAATAGACCTAGATAAAGGGGGTCCTGTTCATCAAGATCAATTCTAGAGCAGTCTAAAGCAGTGACACTCTGTTTTTCCAGTGGCAGGCAGGAAGAGTTTCAGGTAGCGCTGGAGTTATATGAGTCATACAATATACAGTCCATTGTTATACTGCTTGTTCTTTGAACCACACAGAGACAAAGTAAGTTGATTTCTCAGCTGGATAAAAGTACACATTGTGTTACACACACATTTCAGCTATTCCTTCAATTAGAGGCTTGACTGCCAACGCAATACATGCATCAGTGCCAAACAGTAGCAGCAGGAGTATTTTGTGAGATTGCCACCAGAATACTGTCCCAAATTGTATTCTACCAATATTGTTTTCAATTTTCTATATAACCTATCCAGCAATCATACAAACTATCATTCTTGTTGATGGTTACATTTAGGAGTTGCAGAAGGGTTCAGAACCATTACTTTGTAGTTGTTAAGGGTATTAGCATATATTTTCATTCAGTCCAACAAGAGAAAGCATGAAAGGAGGTACGTTAGACAACAGCATGGTTGACACTTCAGGAAACTTGTGAAGTAATAAATGTGACTGCCTTTAAAAATGATTTAAAAGTCATTAAGAGACAGGACTGCGGAGCCTTACATAAGCACCTACTCAGCACATCTGTGAAAAACTAATTGGGCAGTGTCCAAAGACTAAAGGCTCAATAAAGACATTACAGAGATGTATGAGGGGTCCAGGGGGGCTCACTTGAGCATGAATAATGTATTTCTGCTTTTCTCCTGTATCTGAAATAACATCAGTGAAGTGCTGCCTCTGGCATTTGTTTTAGAAGCTCTTTGATTAGTGCTTGGCTTGGAGGCAGTTTAGTGAACAGTGGTCTTCTGTAAGCAGGTATAGATGTAGGTATAGATGAATACTGGCAGCCTTTGGCTCTTCAGATCAATTTCCCTTTGAATGGAACTGGAAGGTAACATTGAAATAAACTTAAACCCCAAATAAGACCCTGCTATGGATTCAACCCTTTTGTTTAGCTGGTTGATGCAACCATTTAGATCTGACACAGGCAGCACTCATCTTTCCAGGAAGTACAAAAAACAGTCAGGAAAGTAATACTTTCTTGTACGGTATTCCTGCCATGTACAGTACATGTTTGATATCAGCTAGGGAGCATTGTAAATACACCCTGTTTGATACCTTGAATCTCGTGCAGAGACAGTCATATACCCAATGACATAATGACATATTCCGACTCCATCAGTTTGTTAGATGTGTAAATAGAAGTGTTGTCCAAGCTAATATTCTTTGGCTACATGACAGCCTTATGAAGAATTATAACTTGAAGCTCAATGCAAGAAGACAAAATAACAATTCTTAATATATCACAAATTGATGCCTCAATAACTGGTAGCAGTATAATGCAACTTTAATCATGCAAACATCTAGATAAGAGGAAAGGTTTACAGACTATGCTGCTTCACTCTCCGGGTCAGTGTATCTTTAAACTGAGAAAAAGATTGCAGTTCTTTTCTGCATCTTTAAAATTATGGAAAATAAACTTCCTACCACAGCAGAAAGCCATGAGCAGGTAGCACAAGTGTTAATAGGTGCTCATGTCACGAGCAAACTCATTTTTAGTATAATAACTCATCTTCCTAATTCAATAACATGTCACATTAGTACTGTTATGTAGTATGTACTGAGCAAAAACGCTTCTGACAGACACACCTATATTCTATCAGAGCAGTATTAGACGTGCCCATTTATTTTTTATTTCAAGTTTTTTTATATTCTTCAACCCCCTCCCCTTCCTTCCAACCTTAACTCCAGCCTCATTTTTTTTAAACTGATTTTTCTGACTTTTTGGGAGCAGCACAGGAGCACTTCTCCTTCTTGTCTTATTTTCTGTCTGTTTTTCCTCACTTTGTTCCTGCAATCTGTTCTTTCTTTCTATTTCAGCAAAATAATAAAGATCAAAGTAATTGATGATGAGGAGTATGAGAAAAACAAGAACTTCTTCATCGAGGTTGGGGAGCCCCGTCTGGTGGAGATGAGTGAGAAGAAAGGTGGGGGATCTGCACTGAGGCCTAGGTCTCACTGCCTGACCTGTCTCACCCAGCCTCACCTGGCCTGACCCACAGCATTCACACGTCTTGGTGACATCACACAAGGCGGGAAAACCAACAGCTTCACATTGGCTGAACCATTGTGCTTGTGTGCTATATAACAACTGCTAGAACATAGAGCCTTTTATAAAATTTATTATGTGCTTGTAAGATCTTATTTAGAATAAAAGGTACTTGATATCCTTTCACATAATTCCAAAAAGCTCCAAATTTAATGTTTTTCTGTAATAAATGTTTCTAAAAGCTCCCTACCATAAAACTGTTGTTCCAGACACAGTACAATATATATATATATATATATATATATATATATATATATATATATATATATATATATATATATATATATATACTTATATAATTTGTGATAGCTATATTGAGAAATACAGTGAGCTATAAATCTTTTACACGCAAGATGGCACATTTAAACTTGGTAAAAGGTTCATCCCCTTGTTTAAACACCAAGATGATGTGAATGGATGTGGGACAGGCTGCTTCCCATCATGACATCTCATTAACCATCGACACGGTTGAATCTAATGCATGTGTGTGTATGTATGTGCGATTCCAACCCATTGTTTGAACTTGTCTTGTGTCCCCACAGGAAGACCATTACCATTAAAATTCTTGACCGCGAGGAGTATGAAAAACAGTCCTATTTCTACGTTGAGCTTGCAGAGCCGATATGGAAAAGACGAGGATGGACAGGTGTGAGAGTACAATAAGACAAATCAGTAATAAGGACAAAAAATTAACCTCTGGAGAGCTTTTCTTCTCTCTTGTTTGTGTTTCTACTCTCACCCTGCCTTTCTCCTCTGGCTTACTCTGCTCATTCTTACAGTGTATTCTCGCTATACAATCAAAACAATCTTATGTCAGGAGCAAAACCGGCTTAAACATGTTACGATAAACAGTTCATCCGTTTAGATTTACATCATTAATGTGTTGTATGACAGTAATAACACCTGGTTTTACAGACCCTGATTAGCACTTGTCTTAATGTTACCTGATTAGGACTAACGTTACTTTAGGTAAAATAGTACTCAGGGTCTGTGAAACCACCAGGCAGACATTTTCAGTGCAAAACCCCTACAAGTGTAAGGTACTGCACGCAGGCAATAAAAATGTCTATTGTAAATACCATATGGGAAATACTGAAATAGAAGAAGGAATCATGAAAAATATCTAGGAGTTTATGTTGACTCAGATATGTCTTCCTTGGATATATAGTGAAAAGTGTTGAATTTAAATCAAGGGAAGTAATGTTAAAACTTTACAAGGCATTAGTAAGACCTCATCTAGAATATTGTGTTCAGTTCTGGCCACCTCTCTACAAAAAGGATATTGCTGCTTTAGAAAGAGGGCAAAGACGAGCAACCAGAATTATTCTGGGTTTAAAAGGCATGTCATATGCAGACAGGCGGCTAAAATAATTGAATCTATTCCATCTTGAACAAAGAAGACTATGCAGCGATCTGATTCAAGCATTCAAAATTCTAAAAGATGTCGACCCAGGGGATGTTTTCGACCTGAAAAAAGAAATAAGGACCAGGGGTCACAAGTGGAGGTTAGATAAAGGAGCATTCAGAACAGAAAAATAGGAAGCACTTTTTTACACAGAGAATTGAGGGATTCTGGAACCAACTCCCCAGTAATGTTGTTGAAGCTGACACCCTGGGAACCTTCAAGAAGCTGCTTGATGGGATTCTGGGATCAGTAAGCTTCTAAATACCAAACGAAACATGATGGGCCGAATGGCCTCCTCTCATTTGTAACCTTTCTTATGTACTTATGTTCTGATTATAAACATAGGTCAGCAACATTAAAGCAGATGTTTTTTTTTTAATGTTTACACATTAGAATACAGTAGCTATGTTGTGAGCCTCCTCAATGAAAGTTTAATTAAGAAGCTTAGAGCATTTGAGAAGATTAATTTTTTTAAAAATTACCTAAATCGAGATCAGAAGGTTAATAATAAAAAAATTATTATAAAAAGCTTCATGACATTTCATGACAATTTGTGAATTTTGATCAATAACTGTTTTTAGACCCCCACGTGACATCAAGTTCAAAAAATGCTTATTTAATGTCTATTAACTGTCTTTGTGTATTCCGGCACTAAGCCGTGAAGGTAATTAATCATCTACAACACATCTCTAGATGGCATTATTCCAATGATGTGCTGCAGCAAATATTTAAATGCAAGAGGCACAGGGCTTAGTTTACCTGTAAGTTGTTTGTTTAGTCATTTGCCTCAGCAATGAATGTTCATACATATCTATTTCAACACGTGAATCCATTTTAGCTGTTTGAGAGAAGCCAGTAGTACAGATGTTTATGTCACTGTCACATTTATTTGTTCACGGATTGAGCCAGCTTAGTTTGTGAAGTATCCCTTATAAAAGGTTACCACGGTAAAAGCATAGTGTAATAAAGCATAGTGAAAGCCAAAGAATAACAAGGTATTGTAAATCATATTAATAAGCAAGGCAAACCAGGGTAAACTATTGTAAATGAATAGTATAATCATGGGAAAAGCAAGGTAAAATTGCAAAAATACTTTTTATAAGGGATGAGATGTTTGTGTTATTTTTCCAATCCCATTGCAACAGTCTCTCTGCAGGATAGCAGTTCTGAACAACTTCAAACATGGAATAGTTCCAAAAAGTTCCAAATATTTGTTAGTATACAAATAACATGTTATTCACTACTATTTCTCCAGTCTTTTAGAAAAAAAAGACTGCTTTCTGGAAAATAATTACAGCACATATTTGTTGAGTAATTATTAGATTATTATTTTGTCTCTAACAAGAAAGGTTACAGATGAGGTAGTTAATCCTTGTGTTACCACAGCATAGAGCTGGATCAATTCCAAATTTTCCAGTTAGCAGGTTTAATGTAAATTGAATTTAAAACCAGAGAGGCTTTGAATAATCAGATACTTACATTGGACACTAATGCCACAGATGGCTATTCTACAGACATACTCAATATGTTACACAAAGAGTACACAGGAAATGTTAACAAAAAGTATATAACCACTGTATTAAAACAGCCCTGAAGTGAACCGTTTGCGGCAGCTATAAAATTCAGATTATCCTTCTTCAGAGCATATTTATGTTTTACTGTACCTTTCTGACTAAGTCCGATAAAAAAAATTTAAAACATACACACATAAAAAAAAAATCATAGATACATTTTTTGTTTTTTTCTCACGGAAATACTTCCCAATTAACATATTGGGCCACATTAATCAATATCTTTACACCGTAATCCAATTTACTCCAATTAGCTGGAAAATACTCAAACTGTTAATCTTAGAAGATAAGTCACAAACAGCTAGTTTAACATGTCTAGGGTGTCTGTTACTAGTTATTTAACATTACAGTTTTATTTTTCTTTCACGAATGCTAATTGCATTGCATTTATTATAAAGACCATGACAAATCTCTCCATGTTGTCTCTATAACTCGCACCACTTTGGATTTTGTTAAAAACAATTAAGAAAATTAAATAAACAGTAGAAAACAAGGCATGGGTAAACATGGCTGATTAAGCAGAATTATGCAGACAAGAAGAGAGATGCTGTGTTCTCCAGTGTTCCCCACTGCTCTTTTTAGCATTCAAGATGCAGGTGTATCCAGTGCTCTGTAGACTATAAAAGAATGTGTGGGAGGCCTAACCCCCAGCTGTAAATTTAATAAAAGCTCATTCATCTCCAGACGTGTCCATTCAACTAATATTAAACAGTAACAGTACTAACAGTAAGCACAGTCTATTTTTTACGTGATAAACATGTTCACAAACTTCCCATTACGTTTTTTAATAACAACACATCACAGTTGTTTGTTTATTTGGGTCTGTGCTCTTTCATGTTGATTTCTTCTTAAAAACAAGTTATTATTACATGCAAATGTATTGTAGTTATTGTGACGAACTGCGGCATAAAGATAGACACCCTTTAATAAACAGAATATACAATGTAGGCTATATAATTGTCATTCAGTAGTTCCTTGTGAAGCAGACTAAAAAATATTCTATATGTTCATATATTTTAATGTCAAATAACTGGCTCAACATACATTTCTAATTGATTTAAATGCATGTTGAACTCTGACATGATTTATTTTCCCCATATCTGTTTTTTCTGCTTTGATTTCTAATGCTCTCTATTTATGTTCTCTGTATGTTGGTTTTCTTGACAGCTTTTTTACTGCATGAGTTCGGTAAGCTTCTTGTGTCTTGTTTTTTCTCAATTCATTCAATATTTGGTTTTGTCATTCTTTTCCATTTACATCTTCAACTCATCTGTTTTTTATACCAAAATGTAAAGATGTATTAACGTTCAACAAAATGTGTTAACACTATTTTAAATACCTATGTACTTTATCTATAGTACTAGTATATTATCATTCGTGTGATTACATTTACAGTGTACCAAACTTACAAATCTGTCGTGTTGTTTCATTAACTCATAAACAGTATACATACAAATTTCAAAATACAGTACTTAAAGACAAATGTTTTGAGTGATATTATTTCTCAATGTCTTCATTGCATTCTTTGAAATATATCAAACTATATATACAAAATTACAATTGTAATATGATTCTCTCAGAAGTCATCAAGGTTTTAATATATTGAGAGACAGCTAATTTTAGTGCTGACATTTCTATTAGCTCAGAAGGGTCCTGCTTTGAAGCAAATGTATACACTAGCAAGAAACTACTAAGACATACCATTTAACTGCTTCTTTCTGCAAATAAGTTGTTTCTTCATAGGTGTGTACATTTACAACTGGTTTTCCACTCATAAAAATATATATATATATTAATGGTTTTGGAAGTTTTTGTTTTGTTATATAGGGAAAACAATTAGTGAACTGTTCAGTTATTCCAGGCACATAAACAAAATATAGGATTGAAAGTTTTTTTTTTTAATTACTTCTTCATTAAAAATGTATAATTTATCAACAGCTTTTCATAGTACACATTTAGTGCAACGGATTTCATTGATTGAATAATTCGAGTCAGAATTTCTCAATATGTTTCTTTTTTTTCTGTATCCCATTTTAGGTGACTTTATAAAAACAGGTATGACATTTTCATTAGAAATGACAGATCTCTAAAATATTTCAAATTGAACTTTCTATTTAATGCAGAATGTATTTTGTATTAATGGGAACTAATTCTATTTTTTAAAGGGGATATTCAGTACGGTAAGAATCCATCTTTTTTTTAACACCTAATCCAAACGTAGTACACTAATTTAGAAATGAAACGTACAAAACTGCAATCCAACTGTAGTCACTTTGTTTGATTTGTTTAATTTCAGTGGTATTGTTAAGAAGGAAGTATAACAAATAGTTTCATTAATTTAGAAGCACTCTGCACTATGGTAGGCAACCTGTTCAGAACCAACAGCAAAATGACTTCAGTTTGGACTGCAAATGCAATAACACATTGATTAAATTTCAAAATATCTACAGCTTTTACATGTGTGACTTTGCAAGAAAACCAGGCTGAAGATTAAGATTAAAAACATACATAAAAGAGTAATCAACTGGTATTGGAGCAATTTCGATAGTTCAGTCAAACATACAGCAAGTTTAGCATGTTTCGCTTAGCTACCCAGTTTAGCCTGGTTTTCATATGGATTAAAAGCTTATGGTATGCAGCTGACTTTGCTGGGCTGGGTGTCACAAGGAGAAACGCGTGCTTAATTCCTAAAGAACAAATTGCAATGCAGTGTTTCTTTTAAGCCTGCATTATATATATATATATATATATACTATTAGATAATGTTTTGCCCAAAATCTAAATTCTTATTCAGTTGTGAGTAAATACTGTACAGATTCTCAGTATCAAAGACCAGTAATTGTCATGGTGACTGACTCTGAAGGGTATTTTGCAGAGTAAGTCCCTGTCTAGTCTATATGGCAAAACAATCACATCTTCCTTGATGTGGTTATAGCAGGTATTACTGGAAATTGCACTTTATCATTCTTGGTCCCTCTAGTGAGAATAATATTGCAAAAGCCTGCAACAAACAATGTTATCTTTAATATCATTTAAACCTCAAGTTCTGAATGAACAGTTTAAGGCCAGCATTATTTGATTTTTTTGTCTGCAGATGTATTGGGTTTTTTTTTTTTTTTTTTTTTGGGGGGGGGGGGGGGGGGGGGGTTCTATTGATCAGACCCAGAACAGTATTGTCCCTCAGTGGTAGACTTGAGGAAGGCTCATTTGCCACATATTGTGCATCCCCTCTGTGAATAAGCAGAGAGCAAATTGACTTCCTACTCATTTTTTTTTATATGTTAACCTTTATGTGTATTTCAGGAGGAGGGGACACTGTAGAGAGTGCCTCTCACTGCATTTCCCTGTTTACCTTATTTCTCTATGCCGTCTACTCTACCTTTCCTCAGCCACACTCTGTCTGGGGGAAGTGATCAGCCGTCTCAATTGCATCCAGGAGGAGGGGGAGGGGCGGGGAACTTATTTCTACTCGCTCATACGTCAGTAAAGGGGCGTGGCCAGAGTAGCGCCAGGAGTTCCGTTTGGCAGTTCCGCCTGTCAGTCTTCCCCTTTTTCCTATATTAACCTACCACTACTTTCTCTCTTTGTCTTGTGTTTGTTTTTTTGGGTCTTGTGTTTGTTTTGTAGCAAACCCGCAGACTCCGTCATTCATGTTTCAGCTTAACATTTTTGTTAATATTTAAAACCTCGCTCCTTTCAATGCAGGTCATTTCTCTGCACAGCGCTGTCAAGATAGTATCATATTTTTCTACCTGCTCAGATAATTTTTCCCATCATTCAGCTTCTCTATTCGGCTGCAGGAGCGCCAACGTTAGTCTTTCCTGCTCCATCCAGTCTCCATCCCAGCAACAGCGCTGTTCAAAGCGCAGCTCCATTACTCAATTCAGTCCGCATTTTCATCAGAAAGACTGGATCCAACAACACTGCTGTACTGCAACTCTTTTCCACCGGCGCCTCAGAGACCATGGTTACCACAGCAACGCCTCATGGGGTGACTACTGGGAGTGATAAGTTACCGTGGCGACCAGACAGCTTTAACAGGCACTGTGAGCCTTTGTCTCACTAGTGCAATCTTTTGGCTCCTGCTGCTGCGCTTTTGCATCGTGAGAGCGAGTTCAACTTGCCGAATTGTGACATCTAAATACTATAGGCTCCTCTTGTAGACCTACGTTAACTTATTTATATACATCACTAACTGTTCTAAGGCAAATGTTTTATACATAGACAAGGATTTTAATCGCAATAAACAAATATATTCTACCCTGCTTTACTGAAGCCAGTAGTTTCAATTCCAATCACAACCTCTAGACAGCAGCATAACACCACAAACTCTGCATAATTTTAATCTGGTTTGCCATCACTGCGAATATCGGACACTCTAAATTTTCTATCTGTTCCTGCAGTTAGTTGTCACTCCGAGGGACTCTCAGTCCCCTTCTGCCTCAACCTTTTTGCTACCTATATTAACTTTTATTCTTCAAATCCAACCCCCCTCTCCCCTCCCCTCGAGGACCTGGTCATGAAGCCAAGCTTCTCGGCTTTCGTAGATACTAAGAATCCATGTCACATTAATTTCCAGCTGCCCTGCATTGGGCCATTCCTGCAACCTTCTTGTTCCCGGATTCACACTTTCTCATTTGCTCCCAACTTTATCAAGGCACTTTATATATTTTCAAAGTCACAATTTTATTCAATATGAGCTGCCAGTCAGATACGGAAACCACGTCCTGTGATTATCAGTGTTTCCGTCAAAGCGTCCTCCTACACCGCAATAGACAATACACTCATAGACTGCTCCTGATCAAATCAATAGGTTTTGGAGCAGCCTCAGAGCAACGCCTTTTCATCCTCTCAGGTTCTGCAGCGGCCTCAGATCACATACGACGGAATTGAGAGGACTAGAGCCGTGGTGCAGCGTAAAGGATCGGTCTAAGATGGCTGGCTACCTGGGGCGTGAAATGGCAGACCTCTCAGGTATGATAATGTCTAGCCTCCCTACCAAGAATGTCGTCCGGTCGAAAGTCAAATGGCAAATTTAGACGTTTGACGAGATAGAGGTGCTCGAAGGTCGTCCAGTGATGTCACTCATGGTCCTTATAATCCTCTCCAGACTCCAAGAATCGTCATTACAAGACATTGGTTTGCTTCCCATCTGAACACCATTCTGTCCAGGTCCCTCAGTTTTATTCTCCCCACTCCTTCCAAATTGGAGCAGCCACTTCTGCAGCGCGTATCTGTTAAAAAAAAATCTGGTTAAAAATCAAAAATATAAATAAAAAGTCCCGAGATAGTATACAGTGATATCTGTACTGAATGTCACTCCATCCATATACTGTATATAAGCAAAGTTTGCATTGGATGCGGACAGTTTCTTCGGATCTGAACAACAAAGTGCTCCAACACATTAATGTAAGTGCACAATGTAACGTCTGTGTTCTACTTATGTCTAGCATCTTTTTTTTTTTAAGACCGTTACCTTTATTTTAAAATGTGCACCGATTAATCTACCGATTTAATCAACTAATGCACATAGATTAACCGATCAAATATTTTAATCGATATATTATATATATATATATATATATATATATATATATATATATATATATATATACGGGGCACCTCAACAATTTAGTCAAATGTCTGCTCATCCGCTCAGATACTACAAGCATTAATACATGGTGTGAGACATGGTACAAGAGGTCTGTTTTGATTTATGAATTAAGGAGTTCCACTATTAGGAGAATGACTGGAGTTGTGAAACCCAAATCTGTGAATGTGTGTTCACCTTTTCCATTCTAAGCAGACATGACGGTAGCAAACCACTGATCGATCCCGTATTAACTAACACATAGGATGGTCAGCATTTCATCTCTCTTCCTTTGTTTCCAGAATCTACTCAGCGGTCGATTTCATAGATTTATTCTACTCCAGCTACCACCTCAGCCCTCATCAGACTCCACAACACTGAAATCTTGCCCTTCCACTCGCTCTTCTTATTCTACTGCCTGGTCTTCCTTCACCGCATTCTGTGCCCAGAATCGGATCTCTCTCACCACCTATAACCTTCAGCACCTCCTTGTCTTTGTCACATACCTCTGGCTGTCCCTTAACCTGGCCCCTTCCTCCATCAGGAATTACCTCTCAGGTATCCAGCACCATTTCCGCCTCCAGTCCTCCCTATCCAGCATCAGTTCCGTCTCCAGTCCATCCCTTCATTACCCCCCCCCCCCCCCCCCTCAAGTCCCCGGAAATCACTTCATCCTATTCATCAGGACTTCAAAAACAGACCAGTTACATCAAGGTCAGTGCGTTCAGTTTTCAAAAATGGATTCTCCTCTCTGCCCTAACAAAGCACCTCGCCACCACCTCTTCCTTCTGATCCTCTCTTCATCAGCTCTTCAAGAATCGACAAGACATTGGTTTGCTTCCCATCTGAACACCATTCTGTCCAGGTCCCTCAGTTTTATTCTCCCCACTCCTTCCAAATTGGAGCAGCCACTTCTGCAGCACGCACCGGAATCAACCAGCACCTGATTAAAACCATGGGGCGCTGGCCCTCTTCAGCAGTGGAGGCATATTATCAGGTCATCTCCCACGGACATTGCAGCAGCTCACCAGTCCCTCGTTAGTATTCCCGGAGTGGGGGCGCCCTCCTCTCTGGGTCCAGCAATGGGGGGAAGGGTTTCCTCTCCACAGCACGGACAGCATCCAATCCATAGCACGTCATACTAACTTCTCTTTGTTTTGCTTCTCTTTCCAGACTTTTCTATGTGGGCTCTGCAGTCATCTTTCCTATCTACACAATGTGGTTCTATAGGGAGCCAGGTGTCCTTCTTTTGGGGGGGAAGTGAGTCTCACTCCCCCGACCAACCGGGTCAGCCTCCTGCCCAAGTCACTGCCGTCTCCGGTGGTTCCTCGCCAGTCAGAGCAGACCCCTGGCCACATCTATATTTTTGCAACTTATGTGCTAGCCTCATGGAGCCCACAGCCTGCTATCACTCTCCCTAGTATCTTTTCTAGGTCTGAGCACCTTTATTGCCCCTTCTCAGACAGACCGAGTCCTCACTCGCCGAGTTGAGCCCTGCCCGGGGGGTGGGGGGGGGTTCTCTTCCTTCGTCTCTCCTATACGGACCCAAGACACTTTACCCTAACTCTCCATGCCACCCAGCTGCCAGCCGATGCTGTCTAAGCATGCTGCCTGAGCAGTGGCAGTATCTGTCCTTTTGTCCTCCTTTGAGAATGTCTCATTCTCCTTGTTGCCCAGCAGCCAGAGGATGCTGCCTGACCTGACCTGGACTTGAGAATTTCATCTTTCGTATGTTCTGTCTCTCATCCTCCACATTGGAAGTTCAGAGTTTCTTGTTTGTTTGTATGTCTTGTCCTGGCCCTTACTCATCGGAAGTCACCCAGCAGCCAGAGGATGCTGCCTGACCCGGTCCTTTGAGTACAGAGATCTGTCCAGCCTGTCCTATGTCTAACGCCATCATCACTCAAGTACTGACATGCTTCAAGCTTGCTGCGCCTCACTTCTTTCTTTACTATCAAACCCTCGTAGACGCCCAGTGAATTGCAGAACATTAAATGATGTTGGCTGAAACAGATGTGAAGAAATTAGAAATTAAATACATTTTCTGACTGGGCAAATTTGAGTTGGCAGGTCTGTAAACGAATACATTTAATAACTCTTAAATGCCTTTATGTGCTGAGCACATAAAATGGAAAACACTTTCACTGGTAACTGGAAGAAAGAGCCAGCATGACACAACAAGCTTGCGTTCGGGGTGATTCTTGGCACTAGCAAACAGCTGGATTTTTAACTGGAACATACCCAGTGATTGATGATTCAAAGAGTGCACCACATTAACAAAACAATGTTCAAGCCAAGCTTTTCTAAGCGCAGGCTACCTTAAGCCACTTAGAAAAAGTTTGATGCTGAGACTTGTAAAACAGACATGCTGCCATAATTGACTTCTTCCACGGTTTGCCTCCCTTTAGAAAACAATATTTGTGGTTTACTCAGTTGAGCCACGAAAAAATAACCCTCCTCCCCTTTCCTTTTGAGAACTGTTCAATAAATTAATTTTATGATGATCGCTCCATTAGGCAAGCGTGTCTACAGGAAAATTCACAGCAGAGACCGTCCAATCCCATCTACAATAGTCCGCATTGCAGGTATAATTTTTCTTTCTCATAACCTACTGGTGACTGCACTTTAATTAACACTGAATAAATCCAATTTTATTTTTTCAATAATGATATTTTCACTCACATGTCACAGCCACAGCCACAATCTCTTAAAGATAAAAACACAATTTAAATGCATGCAAACTAGATTCAAGTGGTATACTGGTTAATGAGCACAACTCAATGTAGCATCCTGATATCTACACTGCACTAGTTTAAGCACCAAAGTATTGACATCCTCTATTTAGCACGTTATATCATTGTCCAGACCTAAACCAACTAATCACCTGTCTGACTTAAAATATACATTGTAATCAGAAACAAAGCAAGTTATATTCAGATTTTAGAAACTGAATATGTTACCGTGGACCTAGGTTTGTTACTCATGATATATGTAATGTTATCTGTAGTACTAGTTATTCTAAAAAATAAGTCAATATAGTTCAAAAAGTATTGGTACCAAATTTAAAACAAAAACCAAATGAAGCAAAATGGGCCCATGTAATGCAAATTATTATTTATTTTTTTTAAATTGGCCATAGACTGTGAAGACTCAGCTTAATTTGTGGCAGCAGCTTTTCGGAATTGTATTTTTAAATAATGTTTTTCCTGCCAGCTTTCCACCCTGTTGTTATAAAACAGACCTGGATCTGTAAAGTACGATTCAGTGGGGAATGAAGTCAGCAGCGCTTTACCAGGCAAACTGAAACTCTGGTGCTTTCAGTTTGGTCTAGCCGAGGCTGCTGTGGCCACTGACTGTGTACGAGGGTTCTTTGACAACAGTAGAGAAGCTGGAAGCTTTAATCCATTCATAAGTCAGGAAATGGGTGGGAGTTCCACGCTGCCTCAGCAGAGAGGGACTTTATGGTAAAGGAATACTGCAGCTACCAGTCTCCGCTCTAACCGAGGAGTTTAAGTGCGCCAAGGTCTGACTGGGAATGGCATTAGTAGAGCTATGCAACAAATGTGTAAGGGAGGCAGCACCTGTGTTGAAAACTGGAAGAAAGTGGGCCTGCAAAAAAAAGCAGTGGAAGATGCAAAGGCTGCGCTTCGAATAGGTGATGTCATGGGGCATGGAAGAGGGGGTCTTGTTCTCAGTTCAACTACATGGCACAAGGCAGCCCCAGCTTAATGGAGGAAGCTGTTAGTCAACGTGGTGAAAAGCAGAAGGAGAGGATGAGTTGCATAATGGCCATTTCCCAGGCCAAGCAGGGAGAGTGTGGAACAATGCAAGACCTATGGACAGCAGAACAGAGTAGGATCAGTTTCCTCATCAGGTCAACATATGATGTTCTCCCAAAACCACATATCCTAAACATCTGGGTAGGAGAGGATTCCTCATGTCCTTTATGTTCATCACCTGCAACATTTTAAGGCCCATTTTGACAGGATGTAAGGTGGGTCTTAGCCAAGGACAGTTTACTTGGCACCATGACCAGGTGTTGCGATGTTTGGCCTTAGCATTGGCAGACAAGTGTAACATGACCAATAAGTTGCCACCAGTTCCATCAAAACATTACACACAAAAGACAACATTCCTCCACCCAGGAGAACAACTGCCAAGAAAGTGTTAAAACCAGGCCTCACCCAGGACAACTGGATGGCTTATTTTTCCACCTGAGATTGCCACCATTAACCTTCAATCAGATATTGTCTTGTGGTCTGGATTAGCATGCGTTGTTCACGTGGTAGAGTTAACAGTGCCACGGAAGGATGCTGTAGATGAGGCGTAAGAGAGGAAGAAACTGCAGTATGCTCAACTAGCCGCTGAAGCAGAACATCGAGGATGGAGAGTTCAGGTTTACCCAGTGGAGGTGGGTTGTCGAGGATTTGTGGTACACTCTACAACCCGGTTTCTCAGAGATGTTGGATTCAGTAGCCAAGAGTTGCATTGCACAGTGAAGAACTCATCTGAAGCAGCAGAGAGGAGCAGCAACTGGCTGTGGTTAAGACAGAAAGATTCTGGTTGGAGATCTCAAGCACAACAGAAAGAAAGAAACGCTAATGTACGGGTAAGTAAGCTGAGTTGAGTTGAGTGGGGGACGGAGGGGGTTGATGCAGGGATGCCAGAATCACCATCAAGCCCTCTTGAGGTGTCGTGGGGTAGTCAATGAAACACAGAGGATGGAAGGTGCCCACCTGAAGACCCCAGAGATGTACCCTACTTAGCTTAATCCAGACGGTTGTCATGTTGATGCGCTGGGGAGACCACACTGTGGTTGATCCCACCGTGCTTATGCTCTGGGGAAGCAAAATAATCTAATCCCTGGAGCCAGCATTACACTTCAGCCATCAACATCAAGCAGAAGGATATCTACATCATCAGCTGGAAAGAAACGCAAATGGATGGAGACGCAGACGGATCATATTAGTTTACTGTAAAGCTACATCTTGGTACTTGTCTTGGCAAGAGCCAAGTTCAAATCAGCATGAAGTTTTAATATCTGATCTCATGTAATGGAAATCGTGATAAAACAGTTTGTGCTGTAACCTGTCACTATTGGCCTGTTTGCTGTAACTACAACATGCAATTTTTTCTGAAAATTTAGTAATCAAGCCTGTTGCCAATAAATCTAATTGGATTTTTAATATGCGTATAACAATACAGTTATACAGAGTTTAAATATGCACTGTATAGAAATTAGTTTGCAACTCATTCAAACACATATCAAAAAGCTAGAACAGGAGTAAACATGCTTTTGTACTTCACTGGGACATTTCTAAGGGATGATAAAAAAAAAAAAAAGAATCCTGAAAACAGCATTTATTGATTAGCCTTTAAAACATTTTGAGGCACAGTAAGTTTCAGTATCTGGCTTTATCGCACAATGAAAAGTGAGAAGTTCTGATGCTTGAATTTTTGTACTTTAAGGATCCACCCCCCAAACAGCAGTACATAGATCCGTTCCAATCAGAATCTTTGAAACCATCCGGAGAAGAAACACTTCAGCTGGGGATTTTTACTAATATATAAACGTTGGGTGAACTAGGGTTCAGAAAACCAACTTCACAAAGCTATGCAATTAAAGGTTATCCTCATATTGAACGGCATGTACCTGCTGTGATCATCAAGTGTGTCATCACAGGATCCTACTAATTAAGTACAGTCGTTTTGTCTAAACTAGCACTTCTGTGAACTGGCAGCCCATTCTATTCTTCAAGATTTTCCAGTGTTGTATTCACAGCAAGTTTTTACAGGAGTTGTTCAAATTAAAATATTTTTACTGATTTTCATAAAACACTAAAACCAAAAATTAATGGGGTGTCTATTTTAATTATAAGGTCTGTCAGTCTATATTAATATAGTACCTTTCCCCATTCTGTTTGTTAGTTTTCAAGTACTGTAAAAACCTTTGTATAAGTCTTTTTTCTAGATATCTAGATGTTTTTAGGTTGTTCTAAAAAGGGGGAGCGACTTATACACCAGTATGACCTATAGGCTTTTTCCTGAAATTGTTACCTCAAAAAAGGGGGGAGGTGGTAGCGCGACTTATACACTGTTTTTTACGGTGGTTTACATGTTATGAGTGGATATCTTTGCCAACATCTGTAAATTAGCCTGTCAACATCATATCAAGCTTATAAATGATATTACTCAAAATGTTTGATTAGTTTAGTTGAGGGTCTTGATCTCTGTGGGGATAGGTTAATGAAGCTGTCATATAGGCTTTCCAATTCCAATGAAACTTGGTTACAGTAGGTTTGTATGGTCCAATTCCTTCTACATCATGTTGCATATCATCTACTCCCTTGTGGTCATCTATTTAGAATGACAGTAATGATTTTATGCAAGCCAAATCAACACTTTACAGTAAGTGGTAGTTTATATAAATGTTGAAATAACGTTGTTTTATGAGTTAGTTGGAGATTGATAATGTATTGATAATTACAGAATTAAAAGGGGAAAAAAATGAAATATAATGCCCTTTATTGTAAGGTTCCCATCCCTGTCCCCATTATTACATTTTTGGTGATGGTTCACAGTATTTCTATTGAGGAATTCTGTCGAAATGTACAGTATATTGCTAATGTACCCAGCTGTTCTTTCTTACAGAGGAGGATGAATTGGAGCCCCTGAAAAGCAAAGATGAAGACGAGCGTCGCATAGCAGAGATGGGACGGCCAACACTGGGGGAGCATGTCAAACTAGAAATTATCATTGAAGAATCATATGAATTCAAGGTACCGACACACAGAAATGCATTTTCTATTTTAACTTCATTTCACTCTCCTGCAGGCTTGAACTCATTTGGTTGTTAACTATGTGTAGTTTAATTAAAGGACCCTGTGACAGGCCCCTGTAAATTAATGCATTTTGATGATGGTTTTGTTTGTAATTGCTTAAACAATTGAAAGGAATTTGCAGCAGGCAGCCAGGTGTCAATTGAGGAATTGATAATCAATTAACCCTGGTCACCTCTCTTTAGAAAGAGGCTGCAAAGCCAGTTTTTTTAGTTCTTCGTTTGGTTGGTGTTTTCGTCTACAAGCTTGAAGGAGAAGAACCCTCACCACTGTGTGTGGAACCAGGGTCAGCTGCAACACTGTCACTGCGTGTTTAACTGGGATGTTTCCTGAAACGGGACTTCCCTTTTAGTGGGAGCAGCACTCAGCCAGAGTTTGGCTGCCTTTTGTTTTATTAGCTGATTTTCTCCCATTGCTGGTACCCTTGTGGCAATGACCAATAACTGCAACAACTGCCTGTAAATAAATAAAATCTGGATGCCTGAGCAGCGTGGCAACTACAAACCCTCTGTGTCTCTCTCGTCTCTTTGCGGATACACACACAGTAACAAAACTTCCGTTACAGACTAATAATGTTCAGTTGAGGTTGGCCTTTCAAAAAGTTCATGTCAGTTCTCAAGCTTGGCTCGCAATTTTAATTGTTTTGGGCGCCACAGATAAAGTCTTTTCAGTGATTTTACTGTTTTTAAGCCATAGCGCCTAGAAGCGTGGAACAGAACTGAGGCATTTTTTTTGCAGACAGTATTGTTTGTGAGCAACTAATGGGTTCTTCATTAGTATTGTATATTTAAGCCACTGAAGGGTTTTGGTGTTCCCTTCTGAAGAATCTGTAAGGTTTGGAAGGCTGATTGATTCATGGATTTCTGCTTCAAAGTACCCAAAATATCAAATTTGAAAGCTGCTTTGTTGTTGTTGTCTTTTGTTTAATTTATTCATTGGGGTTGCTTTAAGGCCAGTTTGATTCTGGCTTAGCAAGCATGAATGCTTTGTGCTTTTGAACTGTGTGCTTTGGGGCCAGATTTGAAAGTAATCACCTGATGAGAAATGATGACTACCATAAAGTTACATCCTTATAAAAGGATTACCTTAGTAAAATAATAAGGACGTGGTACAAACCAGAGGGACCACATGGTTAGGCAGGTTAAAGAGGTATGGCATAACAAGCTGTGCTAGTAAACTGAAGATATGTATATAGGGGAACAGTTATCATATTGTTCCTTCAAGTAATAATACAGTCGTAGCTGGCCTTCTTTGATAGATTAAGACATTTCTTATGATTTATACATAATATACTGAGAAGATAGTTGTTAGTCTTTTGTGAAATGTGTTGTACTTGTCAGGCACATTGTTTATACAGTGGGATAAGAAACATTAGAGTCATAAAAATGTATGAGTGTTGGTATCTGATTTTTCTAATAAGACCATATAACAGACACTGGCAAGAGGTAACAGTAAGAATATGTGTGACCGCTTTAGTCCCAGGCAGTTTTAGTGGGAGTTTCTTTGAATTACGGGGTGTGAGGACTGTCTCTATTCAGATCAATTATAAAGCTGGCTGTTCTGTATGGCTGTAGTGTTAATTTCTACTGTATAGAAAAGTTCTCGTGCTTTGGATAATTTCCAAGTTCAAATCAACTGCCTATTTTGCAATACAAACATTATTTTCCACAAAAGCATATTAAGTTGTGAAATGACATGTGGTTTATATGTTCTATCTCTTTATAGAATACTGTGGATAAACTGATCAAGAAGACTAACCTTGCCCTGCTGGTGAAGACTAACAGCTGGAGAGACCAGTTTATTGAAGCTATCACAGTCAGTGCAGGTAAGATTTTATTGGAGGGATTGTGTTTCGTTAGGCTGATTACTTTAGCTAGATGTGTGAGAAGCCACTGCTGGAATGTGGAACATTCTTTTAGACCCTTCCATGCTTAAATCCATTTCACCTCAGGTTTTGAAGGCATTACATGCCACAATCTCTTCAAGACAGTGCATCTAAGACATCCTCTGGTGGTTATGGCTGGCATAGCATCGCCATGCCTTTTTTGGGCCAGAACTGCAGTATGTGGGTGTGTTCATAAGCACTCATAAGAATTCTCGTAGATGGCTGCATCTGCAGAGATTCTCATATTGTTCTTATTCCAGAATGTCTGCCCCATGAGTGTTCCGAGTAGGTTGCAGAGGCACAAGTTATAATACAATTAATCTAATTTGTTGTTCGTTACTAATGTTATTAGAGTATAGATAGTATACAGGCTGCAGTAAGTACACACAAACTACAGTTTATTTGTATGGCAGCTGCAATTGAAGGTCACTCAAATAACCATCCAAAACTGTGTGTAGTGTGTGGTGATTTTCAATGTTCTACCTGGGGGTTTTGTTATCCTATGCCTATCCTTTATTAGCTTTTGAACTATTTTCACTGCTTCCCTTATCATTATGTAGTTGCACTTTTCATTCCAAATATACATTCATAATGGTATCTGAACTGTAACACCAACAATCAGCTCCCTCTTGTTGGTCCCTATTAGGGTCTCCCATGCTTCCATTGCTGGACAGGCTAGACCCTTAGTATTAAATGACACTTAGTTATGCACTGATATAAATGGCAGTAGACTGAAGTAAAGCTTTGAATGTCTTGGTGCACGGGACCCTATTTCAGTGACGCTTATGGAGTCAAGTCTCCTGTTAATCACATGGAACATGGGATCTTGTGTTTGTTGAACTACTGGATGTTGATTTTACATACATTATGGTATGTTGGCATTATTATTCAACACAGGAACAGCCTGTTGAAATTACCGTAAAACTTATAACTTATAAAAAAATAATTGCCGGGTCTCAAATAATCGCCTGTCTCAAATATGTGCCGGGTCTGTTGGCAAATATTGTAATTAAATGCCAGGTCTCTATTAAACGCCGGGTCTCTGTCAATGCCAGTGAAGCTGAGGACGATGAGGAGGAGCTTGAGGGTAATGAACTGCTAGTGACATCAGCATCGTTATGACAGCGAGTGACTCTCAGGATTTATAAATAATAATAATAGAAAGCGTAATTTAATGGTAGGCCTAAATGTAATGCATATTTGTTTAATGCAGTTAATGCGTTATTAAAATTTGTGATCATTTTAAGTTCGCTGAAAGTAGGCCAGATACAAACCTCTTGTTGTATTTTAACATGTTTTGTTGTATTAACAATGTACAAGTTTGAGATTAAACAATACATTATTTTTGATAATGATACTTATTGCTTTTATTGTTAATTTTTAAAAACATTTAGAAGTTTGTATTATTATTATTATTATTATTATTATTATTATTATTATTATTATTATTATTCTTATTAATAATTATTATTACGTATAGCCTATGCTCCTGTGTTCTGATACTACAGGGCTGTCTTAGTGTAGTTAATTTGTTATATATATATATATATATATATATATATATATATATATATATATATATATATATATATATATATATATATATATCATCATCATCTTCAGCCTTTTTCAATCCACTTCTGGATGAAGTCCTCCCCAACATTCTTCCACAAAAGCCTGTCTGCTGCATCCCTCATCCACGTTGCTTCAGCATGTTTCCTAATTTCCTGAAGGTCTTCTTGGTCGCTTTATATCTCTTGGGATCCAGTCGAGTATCTCCTTGGTCACTTTATATCTCTTGGGATCCAGTCTAGTATCTCCTTGGTCCAGCGGTGGTTTGGTCTTCTTGCTACATGTCTGGCCCACTGCCATTACATACTTTTGTTTGCAGACTTATCCATTCCTTCCTTTTCCTGTCCCTTCTTGTTATTCCCAGCATGCATCTTTCCATACTCCATTGAATCGTTTGTCATTTTTGAGTCATTTTTGCATTGAGGGTCCAGGTCTTGCATCTGTAATTTAGCACTGGCAGCACACTTTCCTCTTGAGGCATAAGGGTAGTTTCCCTTTCAGAACCATGCTTAACCTTCCAAAGGCACTCCAGCCCATTTTTGCTCTTCTGTTGATTTCGCACATTTAGTCCTCCGTTGCTGAAACTAACTGTCCTAAGTATATGTAGTTATTGACTTCTTCAAATTTGATCCCATTGACTTCAATTGCCTGTGGAGTGGTATATTTATTGAACATGACTTGAGTCTTCTTCAGTTTCATTTTCAAACCCGCTTTGATGCTAGCCTCATGTAGTTCTTGTATTCTTGTTTGTAATTCTTCTGGGCATGTTGTAAATATGAGAATGCCATCAGCAAATTATAGGTAATTCATGTAGGTTCACAGAAAAAGATGGCTTTTCACAAATAAAACCCTGGCGTGACCTTGTCCGGGTTTCATGCTTGGGGTGATATTTCTGTTTCAGTACATACATCTTCTGTCTTGCCAGTGAAGTACTGTGTGCAGAGCATCTGCTATCGCTAGCTCATTGGGACTAAAATCCAAGCTTTACGAGCTATCAAGATTGTAACTCATAACTGTTGCAGAAACTACTGTATAAATAAAGTGAAGTGTACAAAATAATTACCAAAATGTGTGTCTGTTCCACTATTTGGTAGCCTCCTGAGACTAATCATTGCTAAATTGGTACGCATGTTGTCATAATGACATAGAAAATAGAAAAGTATAAAGTATGTTATGAAAGGGTCTTTCAAAAGGAACCGACAGAGACTATTAGGGTAAGATTCAGTAGGTATAGAAATAATTAAATGTGGGTAACAACAGCCTTTTCTTTTAAAAGGGCGCACAATTCCAAAACCTAATAAATCATGTTCGGCCCACTTGAGTGAAGCCAGGTTGTAAGGTTTGATTTCTTCTTAAAACTAATAAGGCAGCGTGGCAAAGTGTTAAACATTGTGCAGGTGCAGGTGATCAGTGAACAGTCAGACAATTACAATCCTGGTGCAATGTTGTTTAATGGTTTTTAAATCCAATGGTCTCATGGCAAAACAACAGTAAATAATAACAATGGTGATGAAGCAATACAGCGGCCTGTATTGCTTATTTGTAATCCACGGGTTGGCCCCAAAATAACAGTCCCATTTTTAATTCACCCACACGTAACACATAACAAACCCCCTAGTGCTCGGATGAATACAGTTCTTTAGCAAAAACAAAGTGCAATGTTGTTGGTCCGGGTTTAGTGCTGGCCTTTGGCAACAGCTCCGGACCGTGTTATCCATCCCAATAATTACAAACAGTATTATTAACGACCAAAAAAAAAAAACAAACAAAACACTCACGTTTCACAACACAGGTTCTCCTCCTGGTCATTTATTTTAACCATTCATAAAAGAACAGATCACATCACTGTGTCCCCTTTTTATAACGTCACCCATGACCACTTGTTCAACGAACACATCTGCTCCTCCAATCTGCAGGTGCCATGCCATTTTCTGTCCAAGTCATTCAGTTCATATATCGTAGCTTTGCCCCCTTTCTAGATGGCCGACTTCCACCTAACCCTGGGAATAAACTGTCGTGCCATTTAGTCCAGGGTATTCTGTTGCCTTTGTGCAGCTTGTCCTCGCAGGTCTAGAGGGAGATCTAACACCAAGAATCATTCGATTTCTGTCACAGTCAGTCTTCAGGTAATTTCAATCAAAAGAGTTTTATTCAGGAACAAAGCAAAGCAATACTGTAAGCAAACTTACAGGTCTCAGCAGATGAAATCTTGAGCCTCGGAACAATAGTTACAGATATTAATATACTTACACCCAAAAGAGGTGTAACCTAATAATTCTTACCAATAGCAAAGCCTCCCCCACTCTGATAAGAGGTGGACTTCTATGGTTTATATTGCATCATTTAAGCAGAAGTAAATTGTTACATGCCTGGGTTTACCTGACAGGCTTGCGGTTTTACAATAGAAATGAGGAAACTGCCGCTGAAGTAATAATATCTTGTGATAAACAAAGACGGGACCCAAGGTTATACCAGTTCATCTTGATCTTATTGAATCAGCATAGGTGTGGAATGTCTATGCACAGAGTTGAAAAGCCTTACATTAAACAAAGAAAAATCACACAATGGCGGCGTTTACATGCACAAGTCATGGTAATTTTCTTCATGACCTGTTTGCCATACTTTTCAGGAAATTTGTTGCTATGCAGTGCTGATTTATGAAAAAAAATAATCTGTACCAATGCAGATTACTCAATTCATAGTCGTCATTTAAGGGAGGGGATATTTAAATGTCCCGATGCGTAGCTGGAAAGTCTTGATAATTATCCATGGAAATTTTCCACAGCTCTAGGGCATTCACCTGTACTTTTTTCCTCTCTCTATCTCTCTCTCTCTCTCTCTCTCTCTCTCTCTCTCTCTCTCTCTCTCTCTCTCTGGGCTTCTGACCCTCATGCGTTGCACTGCTTGGCAGGGGGTGTGTTCACATGATCAGATCTCAGTTTATTGACATATCATGTACAATTCTCTCTTAAAAAACATCTTGTGGCCTATGAATGCTTTAAGTGTGAATATATTTAAATTGAAGGAAAACACTTTTAAAAGGTTGATATTTTGCTGTGATGTTCAAATTGTGCACTTCCTGTCTGGAATCACTGTGCTCTTATTATCTTGGACATCCTGGAGAGCAGAATTCTTTCTGATATTGGTTACAATACCAGTTATAGTCAGCAGGTCAAACCTTTATTACTGCTCTATTCAGGCAGTAAAAAAAGCTTTTGTCTTTTCCTTATCATAGCAAGTTTGATTTAATTACTGATTCCTTGGAGACAACGGTAAAGGGAGGATGCTCCATATGCAATACTCTTGCTTCAAGGTTTTTACTTTTAATTAAAAACTAAAATCCGTCTCTATGAAATGGTCATGGTGAATAAGCCATGCAGGTATCTTTTAAACAGACATCAGATGTCACAGGCTCACTTTATAAACGTTAATGAACAGATGCGGAGAGGGTTTGTCCTAGTTCACTGTTCTTTAACTGTGATTATCTCTTTACGTGTCTGTAGAATTCTGCCTTTGTACTGACACTTATTACTGGTACAGATCACTATAAAATTGTAATGCTCTAAGTCTGATGTAGGCTAAGTTAATCGCTTTTCTCTAGAAAATTGGCTTTTGTGTGATTCACTTTAGTTAACTGGCTTTTTGTTCAGGGAGGATATTCAGCATGGGCAGTTATACATTTTCTGGCTCCAATTACCTTAGCACTGAAATTGCAGGAACTGTGTATGTTTTCCGAAAAAAAGAATATTTCCCAAAATAAGATATTTTTTTCCTTGCTATTGTTTAATTCTTATTTATTTTTTTAATTTTTTTTTAATTGAATTTAAAAAATATGGCCGCAATACAAACAAGGAATGGCCAGGGAAACCTTGCATTTCTTTGTTACCCTGTAAAACAGTAACAGAGAGTCAGCATGAGGGGCTGCAGCTGAGAAATAAAACTGATTGATCATAAATAACATGTAAGATTCTTGGATTGATCAATACGCTTTACTTTCTGTCAAGATGAGGTGTTTGTCAGAACACTGGGGCTTAATCCTAATGCAAATCCTTGCAGGGTGTAAAAATGGAAGAGCAATGGGTACTATTAACTGTTCCCTGTGTCTGAATGGCTAATCCGTCTCAGAGTATAGACTATTAATGTATGACCAGGACCTTCCCTCAGCCACTATTCATTTCTAAAGGCTACACATATGCAAGCAATGTATTTATAAAAATAAAAAAATGGGATTGAATGCTTTGTTTGTTTGTGCTAAAGCCATGACATGTTTACCTAGATTACTTCCCATTGTGTTATCTAAAGCCATGATTCCGCCAAACAAATTCTGCTTACAGAATGGATTTACCCTCCTTCAAGCTATTATTTATTTGAATTTGTGGAATATGTTCTCCTAATAGTTCACCCAGTAAGCATTGGGAAAGATTCCAAATGTTTTTACCACATGTAAACTAGTGGGTTGTCAAGAGTTGATGTTAAAGATCTGGACTCATTAACTTTTTTAAAATGTATACCCGTGTGTAATATGAAATGTTAATTGTCCTCTGGAGTTAACTCCCAGTGTAATTAAGTCGGAATTTGTAATAGCACCGTTGTGTATTTTTATTGTTGCTTAGGTTTTTTTGGTGACATGACATAAAGAGAATGGCGGAATAACAGCTCCTTAATAGGATACTAAAACCAAGCTGTTACCCAAAATTGTCACTCATGAGTTATTTAAAGATGAAAAATCGGAGTAAAATCTAAATCAACTGATATGTTTTTATTTCATATGAAAACTAAAACCTGAGAGAGAGCCAGAATGTTATACTCATGGAATACAGCAAACAATGAAAACGTTTTTTTTGTTTTTTTTTAAATAGAACCAGGAATAATCATGATGTCAGAATCACTGGTATTGAAGTTCCGTGACAGTGTGAAGTGATTCAAATTAAAACTAAATCATGCTATGCCATTTGTCTTCTTGACTTGCATGAATTGCATTCTATGCTAAATGTGTTTTGCAGTATCGTCAGAAAATCATATTGAATTCAAAACATTAATTTAACAAAGTAAAAATATATTTATTGTGCTTGTTGTATAATAGATTAATAGTGGTCTTCAGAATAATACCAGAGGTGTGAGCCTTAGCTCTATACACACATTGATGGCAAAGTAAGAAATTGCATTTCTATCAGGATGGCCAGGGAGCCTATTATAGATTGCTGAAGGCAATGACAGATTTTGAAAGGCAATGACAAACTTTATCAGCTGTGCTTGTAGCTGAAATTAGAAGGCTGTCACTGAGTTAAAAAATGTTGTATATATCCCAAATAAAACATTCTAAAATGATTCAATTTCAATTAATCAATGTTGCAAATTGGGGAACAATAGAATATCCCAGAGACATGGAACCATATTTGGTGCAATTATATCAAAAAATGTGCTTTCTGGCTTATTAAACAAGTACAACAATGGGAAAGCCTTGAATCATTTCTGCCACTCTGCGTTCTCATGAAAATGAATCACTCCACTTGCTACTAAGCCTGGAAAAGAGATTACTTAATGAATCTGTCAATTAACAGAAGCAATGATTTCTGGCTTGTGTTTTTTACTGATAAGAGGTAATTGTCCCCTTTTTGGATAATTAGGAAATATTTTTACAAAAAACTGAACTGAAAGGACTAAAAAACTAAAATAAATGTGTGTGCTTATCACAGGAAGGAATAATGTTTTTTTTTTTTTTTTTTATCAGAACTGTGAAACAATTCTGGGATTGGGCGTATTGTATATGTATTATATCTGTGATAGAGTTGTGTTCTACAGCTGCAAGTCTTTCTAAACTTTGGGGAAGATTTGGTCTCTCGCTTTTCTGACACTTGCTATGCAGGTCCACTCCCAGTTGTCAGTGCAGATGTATTTAATAAAACTTTAAGCCTCATCAGTTCAAAAGGCTAGGAGCTACGAAATACATTAACAATCCCATGCCCCAAGAGGCTAATTACAAGTAGGAAAAAAATGTACTAGAGGTACTTGGGTTTCAAGAAGGAATTGTCATTTGGGGGCAATTACTTAACGCTTCTTGTTATTGAGCATGTAAATTGAAACCATTGTTTCTGTAAAGTGCAAGTGTCTTAACCCAACAGAAACTAAATTATTTGAAAAGCCTAATTGTGATTTAATATGCTTTCTTTGCATCATTACCATCATCCACTCCCCTGGTCTAAAAGCTGATCACAAGGAAAGGCTATTATATACAGTGTATATATATTATATACAGTGTATATATATTACTAGCCCCTGCCATACACTGTTGTTAAAGGACATTGAGAACAATATGTGACTTCCCTTGCTCATTTCCACTGGAAATGTTGTCTTCATGATAATTACCAGTATTGTATGACCCTTTAAAAAGTACACTGGCATCAGATCTATTTTAAAAGGTGTGCTAATTGGAAAGGGCATGAAATACTGAAGAAAGGAAAAGTTTTAGACGTTGTATATAATTCCAGAATAGTGCCAGTCTGCTTGAATAGGTCCTAACCTTTCATTAATTGACACCCCAGTAGAAAAAAATTTATCTAATCCCATATCATTTTGACCACAGTAGAAACAGCAATAAAAAAAACAAAGAGCTACCCACAATTAAATAGAGATGGGTCATTTCACAGGCCACACTGAACTGTTTTTGAGAGTGATTCTTCAAAACTAAGTTGAGAAGAGTTGATACTGTACAAGTGGTTTCATATAAGGCAGGCAAACCCACTCGGCGCTTAGTGCACTTGCTGCGCACGGAGCTCGGTGCCCTTGGTGCACATAGCGCCTCTGTGCATACGTTACCCCGGTGCACTAGGTGCACATAGCGCCTCTGTGCATACGTTACCCCGGTGCACTAGGTGCACATAGCGCCTCTGTGCATACGTTACCCCGGTGCACTAGGTGCACATAGCGCCTCTGTGCATACGTTACCCCGGTGCACTAGGTGCACATAGCGCCTCTGTGCATACGTTACCCCAGTGCACTAGGTGCACGTGGTGCTTGTTGCAGGCGGTGCTGTGTGCACACGGTGCGCTTACTGCACTCGTTGCCCACGATGCTCTCAGTGCACATGTTGCCTCGGTGCACATAACGCCTCGTGCTTACGTTACCCCGGTGCACACGGTACTCGGTGCTCACAGTGCTTAGTGCACTCAGTACGCATGGTGCTCAGTGCATAGCACCTCGGTGCGCACAATCTAATTTCATAAAGTTTTGACATGACAGAGAGTCAAAGCAGACGTATTTGCAAGATTTGACTGTGGTGGACAGCGTTCTGGCTGATTACCTGCTGACTAGGAATTAAATATCTTAGTAGACTAGCTGCCGACATTAGACATAGATCTAGTCTGTCAATCTGCAATGTCAGAGTTTGATACACCTGTGTTCTCCACTGTGCCAGTGTGTTGGATTGGACAGTGTTTGCTATCTATTTAAGAAGATACATCTCCTGTGAATTTTCACATACATTTTCCTGTCACTTTTTTAATGCGATGGATGCTAGTACTCTTTTTGAGAGAAAGGAAACATCTGTGTAGCTGATTAAAGATCACCCATTTTTAATATGGAATAGAAGACAATTTCGCTTTTGACTTAGCCTTCAAGAGACACTTTCATTTCTTTTTTTAATATTTGGCAACCAGGTACTGCTAATCAGAGCTCCAATTTCAATTCAATGTTATCACCTTATAGATGAGTCCCACAATCCCTAACACTCGATAAAGTATATACAGAAGAAATCATCAAACACATATATCTTTTGGTTCATGAAAGCAGTTGCTAGCACTTTCAATGAAGTCTGAACAGTATCTAAAGTGTATTAAAGCACAGTGAAAGCATGTTGAAGCATAGGTAAGCATTGTAAAGCACAAATAGGTATGATAAAGCATATTAGAAAACAAGCCATGGTAAACTTACCCTTGGTAAACTAACCCTTATATAAATGTCCCCTCAGTAAAAGCACATGTGAAAAGCATGGTAAAATTGCAAAAAATACTGTGAAACTTTCAGAAGGGTACCAGTCCCTAGTTTGACGTTTTGTCCTCTGCTCCGCTTTGATACCTGCTGTTCAGTTGGCTGTTAGTGCTCTGTTACTGCTCAACAGCATGTTACTGATGCAGAAGTATCTCCAGTAATTTGCGGATTTCCCCTGGGAGGGAGCCATTCACCCCACCACTGAGAAGAATGACCCTATAGATTGCAGTGACACTGACATCCCAGAACTCCCACTGTGTTTAGTAACCTGGCGACAGGAATGCTGAGATAAAAATTGTAAACTCTCTTAGAATGCAGCAAACTTGTTAGAACTCATTAGAACCTATGAGGTTATAACTTGTTGCTTAAAATGGTTCAGCTCCCATTTCATTCCAACCAGGAAAATTGGAATTGGTATGACTCACTTCTCAGGGGGTGGAATCCACTCAGCTGTGCCTTGTGTCTTGTGTTATTGTTTACTTACAGTACAGTACACACAGCCAAATACTTGAAGGAAGACAACCCAATATGTCAAAAAAAAAAAAACAGAGCTACACACAATTAACTAGAGATGGGTCATTTTACAGGCCACACTGAACTGTTAAAATGATTAAGGGATAATCTTAATTTTCAAACACAGTTATTTTGTTTTTTGGTGTAATAATCCACTATGAAATCTAGGACAAAGAAGAAACCTAAGATTTTAAGGAGGATTCTTCAAAAGTAAGTTGAGAAGAGTTGATACTGTACAAGTGGTTTCATATAAAGCAGGCAAACCCACGTCATCGAAAAGAGAATATTTAATACCCCCCTCCAAACATTTGGAATTGTCTGACTCTGAAGTCTAGACCAGTGGTGCAAAAAAAGTCCAGATTTAGCTAAATACATAAATGTTAACAAATACATTCTTTAAAAGTGGGAGTGCAAGCACAACTCTGCAGCACACAAAGCCAAATCAAACACGTCAAAGGGTTCAGGCTTCCATGTTAAAGGGCTTTGCATACTGGATGCAAACAACATGAGCGAGCGAATAAAAAATAATTAAACTATTGATTTAAATGGAGTAATGCACACCACAGCTAAGAGAGCGATGTGAATAAAACGAGCAAATATAGAAATACATTTGTTTCATTTGTATTTGCGTTCGGCGCTGTTCGCGTGGCAATGGACCAATCAGAAATAAGGTCAAAGGTAGTGGCTGTCATGTCATCGCTGTCTCGCTCACACAGAAATTACCACATAAATAATATTTAAAAATCGACATCAATGAGAATTTAATTATTAAAGTCAAAAAATATAATGTTCTTTCTGATACCAGTGTCCATGGTTAGAAAGACAGTAAAAAGAAGGACGCCACGTGGCAAGAAATAGCAGAACAATTGGAAATTGATGGTATGCTATCTCTCTTTTATTTCACCTTCATTTTAGTCAAAGTGACTGGGAGCACCACACACTGGTTTCGTGTTTCTGTAAAATGACGCTTCTTTGTTTTAATAATGTTGACCAACAACAATAATCATATCAGTTCTTTAACAAGCCAGAGGTATTCCCCTAACTGTTTCCTTTGTTTTAGTGTGTGGTATACCCATACTGTATTTCTTTGTGTTTTTTTTTTTTTTTTTTTAAATTTTATTTCATCTCCACAAAAAGGATCAAAAGGAGACATTGTCATTTTTTTCATGATTAGCTACAGTTGTCTCTTTTTTTTGTACTTGTTCTGTATTCGCATCGTTCACTTCACTTCCCGTATGCATACAGATTTGTGAAAATTTCTGAACGACAATATTCTTCAGATTCATCTGTTAGGTAAATATTGAATCTCCCCGTTTAATAAAAAAAAGAAAAAAGATTTAAGTTACATGTATTTTTTCACTGATTTATTTGTTAGAAATATTAGCTAAATGTTGACTTGCCAAGCGTAAAACAAATATTTAAATTCATGGCTTTATTTGGTAGAAACCCAAATTTAACATGTCAGTTAAATGTTAAGTGTAAAAAACAAACAAAAAAAAGATTTATAGACTGATTTTAAATGATTAATTTGTGATAGGCTTATGTATTTGACTAAATCTGGAGTTTTTGTGGTGAAGGAAAAAATATGCGATATACAATAAATCGGGAAAATAAACACCTATTAAAATATAAAGTTAAGGTCTAACATATTAATATGTGTGTGGGGAGGGGGGGGGGGGGGGGGGGGCACAGCAAAATGTATGCTAAAAAAGGGGGGCGGCATATAAAAAGTTTGTGCACCACTGGTCTAGACCACAGTTATTAAATTGTGTGTACTTGAGGATTGTGTATGATTAGTTGTCTCAAACAAAGACAGTATGTGTACAGGAACTGTAACTGTTTATGTTTACATGATGGTAAACGAATCAAAGCTGTGCAAATTACTGCAAAGGCAGCCTATTATAGGTTAACTGAGCTCTTGGCACTGGGTAATATATTTACTCCTCAATGTTACCTGCAAGACAGAGCCTGATGGCAGTATCTGAGTTCCAGGAGATTTTCACTTTTATGTATTCAAGGGACGCGTGTACAAAGTCTTTTATTAGCAGCAATTAGGATCCACAGTTGCATCTAATTTATGAGTGTAAGAGCATTGTTTGTTGCTTTTTTCATGATTAAAAATGCCTCATAACATGCACTGGTATACAGTATGCAAGTTGTTTTTTTGTTTTATTTTTGTATTTTACTGGTATGGTTTATCCAGGTTAAATATGAAGCACATTCATTTTCCCACTTTTGTCTATTTCGAATCATTTCTCAGTCAGAATACTGATTCTGTCTACTATATGTGCCTTCAGTTGTTTAAGGCTATATAACACTTTCTTGGGGTTAGTTATTTAATCTTTGGGGTTTTGTCGTTGTTGTTTTTTGTAGATGAGATTTCATCTTTACGACCGTAATGCCAGTCAATTTAGACAGAGGATAAATTAGTAATTCTTAGTGGAAAAAGCAGGAAGACCATAAAGTCACAAAAGAAGACTTGAAATTATATTTGAGGTATTTTCGAGGCCCACTTACTGAACTGTAGTCATAACATCCAAGTTCTGAACCTTTTAACTGTGGAAACGCCATTTTAAAAAAATGTACTAAAACGCTAGTAGATTTATTATTTTAATTTTACAGCTGTATGCTGTTGTAAAAAATGTACCAGGCAGACGAAAACCATCAAAAATATCTGTGGAATTCTGTTAAATCACGGTCCCATCATCAGCACCATGCAAATTACATTTCAAAAGTGAGTAAAGCTGCCAAGCCGTTTATGATCAAAACCTGAACAGAGATTCTATTTTTACTCATCTGCTGACTTTCATGAGGTACATTTAAGTACTGTCCAGGTAGACATGCATTCCATCACTCCCAGTTACCCTCCTTCAGTTTACCATTCAAATTTTAAAATGTATCAGCTCTCCAGTGTTCTCTGTGTAGTCCCAAAGGGGGTAAACTAACCTGTAAGAGGAAAATGGTTAGTGTGATGCTCACAAGGGCAGGACCACTATTGGGGACATGATTGTCACAAATACAAATGCAATTCATTGATTGTTTAATTGACTGAAATTGACAATTCACTAATGAATAACTGGTAAAAAAAGAAAAAAAAGAGAGAGAACTGTTTTAGAAGCCTAATGTGATTGTCTCGTAATTGATAGATAGAGTGACAGTTGTGTAGTATTTTCAGTACAACCGAGAAAATGTGCTTGTTTTAAGGGTAATTTTAGCTTTGATGTGAGTGTTACTATTGCCCTTGATAAAAATATTTTTTAAAGAAAAAGGTAGAAAATAAATTGTTCTGTTTTGCATTTCAAGTGTTACAGAACAATGGCCATATTTGTAAGTATTATGTACTATTTAAAAAAAAAAAAGCATTTTCTAATTTAAAAATAAACTAGAACCAAACAAATAATTAATATAACATTAAATGTCTCTTTACTCCAAATTGTCATAAGCATGACTTTTTTTTAGGAATGACAAACTATACCAAGCTATAAATAAAGAGCTCAGGCATTTGATTTGGTTATTTTTAAAAATGGAACTGGAAATGTTGTTTTTTTCCTTTGAGGAAAAATGTATTATCCAAAACTTTGAGAATCTGTCGTAAAGTCTCTTAGCCAATCAAGTTGTTTGTTTCCCATTTTGCAACATTAACATGGATTTGACTCCTTTCAATAACCTGTGCACTGGAGTCAACCTTTTACAGACTTTGAGAGCGCATATCTTTCATTAAAGTTCAACCTATATCGTTGTATGTCTGTTTGATTGTTCAATTAAGTTTTAAACAGTGGCATTTCTAGACGTCAACCCATCACTCAAAACTCTCCAACAACCCAAAGCTTTCAATATGTAAACTGCTTCACTCATGTTTTATAGATGCTTACATATTAATAATTAACATGGCAATTGTTTTAAAAGGCTGATAAAATATTTGACTGAATTTACTGTGGATTTTAAAATAAACACCCCAATACTAATACAGTATTTAAAATAAAAGCATGTGTAGAACAGTGTCATTTGTGTTTGTTTGTTTTTTTTGTTTTTGTTTACTTCTTGTTTTTGTTTTTTTCTGGGATTGCTTCGCAGGTGAGGATGATGACGACGATGAATGTGGCGAGGAGAAGCTCCCTTCCTGCTTTGATTACGTCATGCACTTCCTGACTGTGTTCTGGAAAGTTCTGTTTGCGTTCGTCCCCCCGACAGAGTACTGGAATGGCTGGGCCTGCTTCATTGTGTCCATCTGCATGATCGGTCTCCTGACAGCTTTTATTGGGGATCTGGCCTCACATTTTGGCTGCACCATTGGTCTGAAGGATTCTGTAACTGCAGTTGTGTTTGTTGCGCTGGGAACATCTGTACCAGGTAGAAACTTTTTAAAATAATTTTTGATTACTGCAAATGTTGCTATTATATTAAAAAAACACATACACAGAACTGTATAGCATGCTTTAGGATGTTATACATAATTTGAATTATTGAGCCACACATTTTAAAGAATGTTTTATTATGGACAGTTATTTTTAAGTTTTGTGAAGAGGGCCCTTTTTTTTTTTTTAGGTAATGAGATGTGTTTTGGTCATGAGTGAGCCTTCAAGCCTTATTGTTATCACTGCTCCCTGCCAATGAGAGAAAAGATCCACAAGAAGTCCTCTGTTTACTTTCCAGTAGTACACATTGTTATTTGACCTGTCATTTTTAACTGGGGTTACCTGTGTGCATACAGCTTAACTTTTAGCAGTGTTCTTTTTTTCTACTTTGTGCTCAGCCAGACAGTAAGTCGTATTAGAAAACGATTCATTATCATCAGCCAATCAGCTTCCAGATCTAGCAGGCGTCTAGCAGGCGTCTATCAGACGGTAGAAGCCTGCTGGAACGTCACATCATAAACTGTGAACCAAACTTAAAATGAATCCACGCAAGTGCCGGCTTTTTTATTTTGGCTTGCTTTATTGAAAGCTCAGTTCAGGTCTATTGGACAGCAAATACTAAACAACGACACAACTGGTCCAAATTTATCTTCATACCCACCAAAAACAGCCAATCAATACTTTGTACCAACGAAAGCAACCAGTCTGCCGAATCAGCCAGTCAGAATCTGTCCGTTCTACTGGAGCTCAGCATCTTTCAACAACAACAAATAGGCTTGGGATGCATAACTCCATTGGCGATCAACTAACACATGGTAGAGCCTTCATCAACGGCACTATCGCTTCATTAGAGTTTAGTTTTTTATTTTTCTGGAATAAACTTTTTAAATGATTGTAGCTCACAAAATACTTTCATAAATCTTAGCTGTCATGCCCTTCCATTCACTATATAGATCTGAGATTGCAGTTATTAAAGAAACATTGCATTGCAAAATATGTAAAAAGAAAGTCCTGCTTTCATTGCCTGCCAGGAAATATGGCACACTTGCACGTCCTAGTTTGCCAAGCAATTGTACCTTTCCTATTAATATAATATCATACATTGAGTGCTGACCAATACCAATATTTGTTCTTTATTTAAATTGTAAATGATCCATGTGTACTATGTATTGTTTCGTGATTACTATAAATTTGAGCAATTCAATAGTGCACAGAGAGGATGTCTATTTTGTAGCAATAAAATGTGCACTTGCTGGCTGCTTGATGGATTAGATTGCTGCTTTCTAACTTCCTAGACTAATTATACTAAATAACACACCCTCCTTTCTGCTACGTCAGTCAGTCCCAAATTAGATTAATTGTTCATCCCTTGCAGCCGATGATAAATAACCTAAAAACAAATTTACTGAGCTTATGTTTAGGCAATGAGCGCCACAATGTTTCACACAAATTCCATTACTTAGTGCTGACCGCCTCCACACATGCAAAGTGAAAACAAATTGTATATGCTTCAAAAGCACTGCATTGTAAACCAAAAAACAGTCTAAGCTGTCTGGAGAACAAATGATAGAAGAACATGTTGAAGTACTTAAGAAAAAAGTGCCAATGTATTATTCATTTTCCCTTGGCCTAGTCTGTTTTGTCGAGCACAAATTCCATGAATACTGTAGTTTGTTCTTAAAAGCTAAAAACAGTACTATATATTGCAGTGGTTGACAGGTACAGACACAATAAGCACTCTTTTGTTTCCATCCAACTTAATATTTTTCTGAAATTTCTCTAAAATAGTATTATACTATTGTATCATAGAGGCCTAACATGAGTAATCGACACAAGCCAGTTTCATGTGCAAATCCAACCCAAACGGATTTTCAGCAGTAATATATGTGAAAAGCGGCCGTCTGTGCAATATGTACAGTTTATATAAGTATATTGGGGCCTCAATATTATGCATCCATATTTTGTTAAATTCGACTTTACAAGTGAAAGGGAGAGAAGGCATTAATAAAGGTAAAAAATTTACCTTAATGTGACTATTCCCACTCCTACAGTATGTTAAATGAGTGTTCACTAAAAGACTAGTCTAGCTATTTACAAACTGTAACACCATAAATGGCTAAATCATAAAACCAGCCAGCTGGCATAATGAAAAGGTACAGATGTTAATGAGACTTCACCTGGGAACCACAGGGAGTCGGTTTTCATTTTCAAACCTGAAATACATCTAATAATCTGAGTTGCCCTATTATCTGAGTTTGCTTTTTATTTTTTTATTTTTTGTTTTTTGTTCCCTGTTTATTCTTAGATTAGATATGGCACCAGTGGTGGCTGTACTGAAGTACTGAACCTCCAGTGACACCCTGTGTTGTGGAATTGGAGTGTTCGGTTCACGGATTTCAGAAGCTAGTATACGATTGGTTAGTGGTGAATGCAGAGCGATATTTACTTAGAAGAATTTACTGAGAAATATTACAATCATCTAGGTTTTATCAACCTTGCCAAAATGAAGAATCCTCCACATTCACTAGTTTAATGCTTAAAACAAGATGTTTGCTTTTTTTCCCCAGTCAAAAATGTAACCAAATGTGTCCCACCAAGAATAAAAATAACTACTATGCAGGAGAAAATGATAAAACACACCAAATAAAAATAAAAAGCAGGAAGGGAACCGCTAGCGTATGTAAGAAGCTGAACTGATTGCGAGAACCAATCAAATTGCCAAGTGTGCTTATGGATTGGGAAGCATTAGGGAGAGTGTTCCGCCTAGATATGAGTGTGGAATAAGCACTCTGTCCAGTGGGACTGATCTATTCACGTTGAGAAGAAGAGAATATAATTGAGCCTCAAATTCCATCTTTGTTATCCCATTTTGAAACCAGTTACATTTTGAGATAGAGCTGAGCTTACCTTTTATGGGGTGAAGAGTTTGATTGTTTGACTGGCATAATACCAAGAGCAATATAATTGTCACTAAAGAGCATTGAATTGAACTGTTGTGTTAGAAGCCCCCCCCAAAAAAAATGTTGAGCTGGAAGTGCAAATTTATCTGTCTGAAGTCATGCAGTCGGAGTGCTTTCCTAGTAAGGATTCAGATATCATTTTTTAAATAAATATTTGCAATTGCATGCCTTTCTATGAAAAGTGCTGTTTGATGAGACTGGCGTTCAGGCTCAGATTATTGTTTTGAGCCTGACAAAGAATAAGTATGCCAGTGCTTTGGTAATATCGTTAGGCTGATTCTGTACTGTACCTGCAATCTAATAAAGGCCCGGGAGTACGCAGGAATCAAATGCTGGAGTCTTTCACGGTGGCAACAATAGCTTTAAATAACATTTCACAGAAAGTGTGCAGTCAATTCCTCGTTTTTAATAGTTAACGGGAGCAGGTTGCCACAGACATATCCTGGGGATTGTGAATACCTGAATAGTGCCAGAAGGATAGTGTCATGATAAGTGCTGGATTTAGGATGAGGGCTCCTTTTTGTTATTGTATTTGCCACTAGTACATTTGGATGCATCCAATACTAAGGATAACATGGATCCAAGTAAAATTACAAGTGCATTAACTACGCCTAGTTACACTGTCTTTATAAGTCACTAGTAATGCACTGCATGCACTCACCACACAGGTAAAAAGGGATCGCCATACATTACCAACATGCGTTTAACATGAAATTATTTTCTCAATCACAGCATTTTGCTGTAAGTACATGTGTTAAATAATGTACAGAGTAGCTGTGCAATGTAGTACCCATATTTTGAAGTGTATCCGATACCTTATATTTTTATTATTATTAAAATGGTTTGCATGCAAAGTAAATTAATTGTGTTGGGCTTGAGTGTAAGTATTTAATCGCTATCATTAATGGCTGCTAGCACAAGTAGTATATGCTACGCAATACAGTTTTACAGTTCATACTTCAAGGCTACAAAAATGTATAGAATTTCCTAAGCCATGTATGGAGTGGATACACTATGCAAGGGTATAATGTATGATCTAGATCTGGTGCTGATCTCCGTATAATGTGGATTGCACTGAACAGTGCTGGGAGGATTCATTGCCAGAGCCCCAATGCTTTCATACCTTTTAGCCTGAGAAACCCAAAAAGATCTGATAGAAATGAAACTGATGGGATTGGTCTATGAGTGGATTTCAATGGATTCGGTTAGTTTTAAAAAAAACAAAAAGACAGGCACTGTTTCGAAGAACAAGGAGGTATATACATATTTTTCTATAACTTAAAAAAAAGGCTGAGACTGCAAGCTACTGACAAGTATTCTTTGTTAATTAATTCAAATATTGTGTGGTTATCTGATGCAAATTACAAATACAGACTGACCCAATGAAGCCAGAATGTTGGGGAGAATGAGGTGGCTTTGAAAGATCTTTCAATGTCAGTCAGTAGGATGATGTTATGATTGGGTCATCATGAATAAACTCTATCACCAGGGGTTCATTTGCGCTGGATCACACCAGATCTCAAATCTGATCCCTTTTTGTCTGACAGGCAAGAACTACACAGTTTGCAAGTGATGAACCGTATGGGGGGGGGGGGGGGGGGGGGGGGGGGGGGGGGGGGACTCTACAGGGGGATATACATTACATGCAATAAAAAAAGTGTACTGTAACAATGTATTTTAGGATGCAACATCTACGAGTAAGAAAATGACTTTGTTTTTTTACACCTCAAATGGCAAAAGGCCAATAAACTAGCACTCCTGTTCCTCGGATTAGTCGGCCGCCACTGGTATTGTTCAAACAGTAAGGCACGAAACCCCAATCCCCAAGCAGATGAGAACCTGAAGCATAGATGAGAACGACTGAAATTAAAGGTCAATACTAAAAAACAAAAATAATTAATTATAAGATCCGGTACAAATACGGTCTATAGTTTCTGTCTTTTGACTTTATTCATAAGCATTACTGTGGCAATGCTTTTATTCTGTCTTACAAAAGCTTAATGTGTCTTAGGTAGAAAATGAATTATGTAGTAATAATAAAAGAAACTTGTAAATTTCAATACCAAACGCTTCGACTAGAAGTCTTTCACAAAGTCAGTCTACTCAATGTTTAAGGAAGATTAATTAATGAACCCCTTTAAGCTGCCATGTAATTGCAGTTGGTCACAAATGTGTGTGCTGAAACAGTAAAGGGTTAATTTGATCAAACTATTCACTACCAGGATAAACCACAGTCAATCTTTTTAGAGCTTTTTTTGGCACTGGGGAATCACCCTGGATTAATTCACCCGCTCTTGGTTATCCCAGGATTATCCGTAAAGATAAGTGGTTGATGCAATCCAGGTGGATTCCCTGGTACTGTAAACTGCTCCAAAAATCCAATAAAACCCCTTAGAGACTGTTGAGAAAAGCTCTTTGGCCACCCTTAATCAAAAGGCACACAGGCAAGGAGTGATGCCATGAATAGGCACTGGAAAACAAAATAGATTTAAGTGAACACCAATGCTGTAAGCTATATACACACAATGCTCAGCAAAGGTACTCATTGGTACCTCTCGTAATATCTGCCCATTTCTGAGGGACCTGTCACTGTCAATGTTCCAAAAGTCTGATAAAAATAGATGCATTCATTTGTAATGCGTTTATTCATGCAACCACATCTCAAAACAAGCCATTCAACCGAATTCAACCCCTGGATACCCTTTTCTTGTCAATAATTCCATATAGCGCAGCCATTCTCTGATTTCATAAAGTGTAAGAATCTTCTCCTTTTTAACTTGTTTATTGCTCAGCCGAATAACCCTCTATGCTTGTCTCTGAGAGGATATTTCAGTGTCTTTAATTAGACACTTCAGGGTTTTGGGGACATCATATTGGCTTGCCTTTTTAGGATGGTTCCAACCTGTACTGAAAAGGCCAAAGCTGATGCTCAGATAACTGTTCTTTAAACAGAACCCTTAAAAAAGGGGAACACTTATTACAAGAGAATAGGCAAACATTAAGACCATTAAAAGTAGTTTATCTAGTCATACCTGTAAAATATTTTTTATAATCTATGGTAATATTTAGCCACATAGACCAAATTAAGTAGAGCGCTTACTAAAAAGTCAAATGATCGTTGAATTATGTGCTGTACAGTATGAACCTGTGCTACAGCTCTGTCTTGAAAGGTGTTTTATAATGAAGGTTTCCTAGTCTGGAACTTTCAAAAAAACAAACTGAGACCAAATGTGAGTGTCTGGACTAACTCAACCTTAGACCAGTTCAGCACAGATTTGCAGATGACCTCCGGGTCAGTTTTATGTTTATTGTATTGACTTTGCTTACTTTTGTTTCCTCAGATACTTTTGCCAGTAAAGTAGCTGCCACTCAAGACCAGTACGCTGATGCCTCCATCGGCAACGTCACCGGCAGCAATGCTGTGAATGTGTTCCTGGGGATTGGCGTCGCCTGGTCCATCGCTGCCATCTACCATAACTCCCAAGGAAGGGACTTTAGGGTGGACCCTGGCACCCTGGCTTTCTCCGTCACCCTCTTCACCATTTTTGCTTTCATTTGTGTCGGGGTGCTGATGTACCGACGGAGACCTGAGATCGGGGGGGAGCTCGGTGGCCCTCGGACTCCTAAGATCCTCACCTCATTACTTTTTATCAGCCTTTGGCTCTTGTACATTCTCTTCTCATCTCTGGAGGCTTACTGCCACGTAAAGGGCTTCTAAAGTACAGTAGAAGCTTCGGTGGGGAGCAGAAACAACAACAGCAAAACAGTAACATGTTTTTTTGTTTTGTTTTGTTTTTTCCATTTGCCTATGGAATGCAACTTTTAAAAGGGGAATTCTCTTTACTTGATTCAGAAAGACCTCAAAAGGATGTCACCCATGGGTAAAAGTTCAAATAAACGTATCTTCATCAAATCCCTATAGAAAGAATGTGTTTTATAGAATGATCACTTTGAGAAGAAGCCAAGAAAACTAGAAGACTAGAAAACCACTTGAAATATAATTATTATTTGTTTCACAAATAAGGACAAGTTAAAAAAAAGTAATTTATTTAGCATGTCTGTTGACGTATTATGGTAACAAATTCACAGAAGGAAACAGGGTTGTTTGATTCCCTGCCCACAGGGTATTGCATATAAAAGCATGAATGCCCAAGCCACCACTGAGTTTTTGCATAGAAATGCTGAATTAAACACTCTCACCTTTAGGCTTTCTTGCTTTAAGTATGCCACAGTGATACATGTGGTACTTACTGTGTAAGTGGATGGAAAACCCACTAAGAACCACCAATTCTGCTGACAACCCTGCGGTTTTGAATACATTGCTTCATGGTTTAGTTACAGTCAACCAAAACAGCTTTTCTAGATCAGTTGTTTAAGAACAAGAAGAAACAAAAACAAGAAAATGCTGTTCCACCATTGGTCAAAAAAAAAAAAAAATCAATGAATTGATGTACATCAAGTTTTTTTATTTTCTTGTTGCATTTCTGCATTTATTTCCATGACAAACTTGGTCTTTCTCATCCTCCGCCGTGAAGTACGGCAGCCAATTTATTGAACCTTAATTTTAGGGCATTCAATTTTACAGCATCACAAAAAAAGACATACAAAATATATACATAAGCTTCCCTTTATAGATAGGTGAGTGTTACAATGGAGAAATGGTATCCAGAATTATTAAACCTTTAATAATGCTAAGTTTATAAAAACTAAAAGACCACTAATACGTTTGTTTTAGTATTTCTAAATGGAAATTGTTGAATTTTCTAAATGGAGAAACATTGAGTAGTAACAAAAGAAAATACATACAAACTGTTTTCACTGTAAGCAGTTTCCCCCAACACACGGAGGTACGTGATAAAAATGTGTAACCCAAATGTGTTATTCCAATGCTTCCCATTACACCCTTACCTCCTGCTTAATATAGCCAAGATGCAGCAGGATTCCCCATAGCCTGCCACTGATACAACACCTTTAATACATATATAGAAGTTATATATATATATAATATATATATATATATATATATATATATATATATATACACACAGGGTGATTAGAAAGTAAGTTTAGCACATGAGATATGGTGCATTTAATAAGGATTGGGCAAATATTGTGCACAAGAGTACACAGAGGTACTATCAAATTGTATTTATTATTAGCCTTCCCACTGCAAATGTCTACATATACTGACAGCATGATTTTCAAATGGTGCATAATAAGGACTTGTATCTACTCTATTTTGCAAAAAGGGCGAACAACAAGTCACAAACCACATTCTTGTATTACAAGTTACAAACTCTTCTCAACCAGGGCTCTGCAGCCCCCTAGCGAGCCTTAGGTAGGTTTCAAGGGGTCCTCCAAAATTAAACCAGAGAATGTGTTATTTTCCCTGCATGCTTATGACACTCTGAAACCTATTAGCTTCAGCATGTCATAAGCATGCACAGAAATGAACGCATTATCAGGTTACAGAACATGTTCTCAGGTTATGTAACATGTTCTCATGTTAGGTATGGTGTAATAGAGCTATATCAGTGGGAGCGTAACAGATTACAAAGCAATTCGACCACTAGCATCAAAACAACAAAACCCACAGAATGATGATACAGAACTTCCTTCAACAAGTTCAACTGGAAGGGCTGAAGAACAGGTGCTGTTGCAAGTAATGGGAAGGCAAAATAAGCTGATCCCTGGAGCCAGCATTACACTTCAGCCATCAACACCAGACAGAAGGATATCTACATCATCAGATGGAAAGAAACGCAAATGGATAGACATACAGGTGGATCACGTTAGTTTACTGTAAAGCTACATCTTAGTTGGTGCTTTATGGTGAAAGACGCGTTCAAATCAGCATAAAGTTTTAACATCTACTCTCATGTAATGGAAATCATCTTGAAACCCTCCAAATTACAGTGACATTTAATTACTAAGCATGAAATTTTTGAGCAAATGGCTGAGGTACTGCTTGGTACTAAAGCTGTAATGAAGTCCACAATGACCGCAGATCAAAAGCTTGTGGTGTCATTGTACATAATGGTGCAGAAAATAGCTAAAGGAAAAAAAATCGCATACGATTGCTGAGGAGCTGATAATGCCGTGTGTCATTGAAATTGTAAAGGAAATGTCAGGAGAGCAGAAGACAAAGGAATTGACAAAAATACCAATTGACAAATGAAACTGTCAAACGACGGATCGTTTTTTTGTCAGAAGACACAGTTTCATAGTGCATTGATCGACTGTGTGACTGACTTTGCTGTACAACTTCATGAATACACAGACGTTTCTAAAATGTCCCATTTACTCTTCTATGTTCGGTATGTTTGAAATAAGGGAACAAAGAAAGACTTTGTTTTGCAAGGAGCTTAAGACAACAACAAAGTCAGACGATATTTTCAAACTGGTGGCTGATTTTATAACATCAGTTGCATTGGAGTCTTCACTGATGGAGCCGAACATTCAGCTGGTGCGCAAAAAATAAAAGCCGTTGCACCTAGAGCTATTTGGACACATTGCTTTTTGTACCAAGAGGCGCTTCACAGTGTTCTCAACTCAGCGGTAACATTCGTTAATTTTATTAAATCCAGAGCAACAAACTTCAGGTGTTTTGCTGCACTTTGTGAGGAAGTGGGTGCAGAGCACAATTCCTTGATCATGCATACAGAGGTGAGATGGCTATCTCGAGGTAGAATGCTTACCCATATATTTGATTTCAAGGAAGAGTTACGTACTGTCTTAGCTGATAAGAAACCCGAACTTGCTGAAGTGCTAAAAGATGACGTGTGGCTGGCAAAACTGAACTCACAACGAAACAAGCCGCTACACAGCTGTGGGCTACAAACCTCAGCATTAGTGAGAATATTGAAGTTAAACTGCCACCCTTTTTCCCATCAAAGCTGTGAGAAGAGCTGATAGACATTTCATCACACAGCTCCCTCAGAACCGAGTTTAGTGAAATGCCACTGGAGACATTTTGGTGTGAGTGCTCCGATGAATGCAGCACTGAAAGAGCCAGAATGAACATTGACCATGACATGCGTGTGTGCTTCATGAAGATACCTCCACGTCTTGATAGAATTGTTGCTCGGCACCAGCAATTTCACATTGAGTAAATAAAACAAAAATAATTATATGTGTATTGTAAAATGGACCGCTCTCAAGTCTGTTCGTTGCAAGCCCCTATATATAATTATATATATATATATATATATATATATATATATATATATATATATATATATTATATATAATAATTCGCGCCTCGCGAATGATTTGTATAGCCTGAGCCGGACATTATCGATACTATGAGCCGGACAGCTAGTACTTTTTTTCAATACGGCTGTACAGACACGCGCACACACTCATGCACTCATGCACTCACGCACGCACACACACACACACACACACACACACACACACACACACACACACACTAACTTGGGTTTCTTCACTGTGCAGCTTTGAGCAGACTGATTGCTGCTCTTAAATATTGGCAGTTGGCTGTAATTTACAATGACGAGCCAACTGCCAAAACAATAAAAACAATTAACAAATTAAATAAGCATGCATTTGCACGAGTGTTTGCAGCAGGGAGGATTTTAACCCCCTATATATATATATATATATATATATATATATATATATATATATATATATATAGGGGAATCAGGGGGTGGAAAAAAGACTTCCATTGTGTAGCAGTTTGATCCGTTCTTGGTTTTAGTAGTATAAGTTTAATAAGACAAACCTAAACTTGTTTGCACTGCGGCTAATCAAGCTTGTTGTAAAACCTGGAATGTGTGAAACTGCTATGCATTAGGAGTCTTATTTCCATCCCTGAGGTGTGTGTATCTATATATAATGTATATGGTGGGACGTGGAATTTTTATAGCGGGGAGTGGGGGGCTTAAAAGCAAAAAGGTTGAGAAGTCCTGCTTTAAAGTACAGTGTCTGTTTTAAAAAAATCTTCTCAGAAAATACTAGTTACTTCAAGGTGGAGGATAAGTGCATTACCAAGATCCCTCAGCTCTATTTGAATCTAAATCTTTTTTATTTATTTTTGGTATAGCTTTAAATCGGGTCTGATCGGGTGTAAAGGAAGGGAAAACAGATATTCTGCTTTAACTGAATTAATGCTTTATTCTGTAGAATAATCTGTAACTCTGTTTGGCCAGCCATGCTTGTTTTAGAGTAAGTATTTAGCAACAGTCTGGCTTAAAAAGGGAAAACATTGCACTAGCACTGAGTAAAGAAGTTCAGCTGGTGAGTCGTCACCAACAACATGAAAGAAAACCATGAAGGTGTGTTGTTCCTGTTAGCATACAAAAATGAAAGACTGAAAAGGATGGTGGTAACTGTACTTGGAAACATAGATAAAATCGTTATCTTTTCTTTTTTGGAAAGTGCACACTTCACGTCGGTATGTATAACGTAGGACACGTCAGATAACGTATATATATATTAAGATATATATATATATATCGATCTACATATATTATATATCATATATATATATAGCTATATATATATATTATGTCGTACGAATTACCTAAAATTTTGCTGCTCGGTTGCATTTTAAACTGTCATGTCTTCTGCATAGCAGCTGTGCAGTTAGTTAGTCTGTACATATCTTCTTTTCCTCATCTGTCCATATTTGGGCATGTTAATGTGGTACATGTAAACACTGTGCATGGATGAAAACACGTCTGTATATAGTAAGCAGTATCCTATTCATTAATGTCTGTTGAGGGAGAGTTGAATTATATGTATAGATTTTTTTTTTGGGGGGGGGGGGTCCTCTTTTGAAACATGCACATTATATTAAAAAGGCAATATCTGAATCTCTTGTATATTGGGATCAAATAAATCATGTATTTAGAAATTAAAAAAAAAAAAAGTTGCATGGATACTTGTACAAACACTGCTTTGCTTCAGACTAAGTGATTCAGCTGCAATATGACAGTCAAAAAGAAGAATATACAACAAAGATATTTTTCTTGTGACTCAAGAATTTAACCAGTTTGTGTGTATATAGTGTATAATGTACAGTGCTGACTCTAGTGATGTTAAAAGCTAAATATTAAATCTACATTTATTATATTTAACTTGAATCCCTCAATATGCAACTGATATGAAATATTGCCTTTTATCCCACTGGTTGCTGCAAGGTCTAGTTTACTTTGTGTTGGACAATTTAATTATTCAAGAATAGATCTACTGAGGTAGTGTTGTTTGAGATGACAAGTCTCAGTATTAGTATGTATTTACAACGCCTCATATAACAATTTCGGACCCATCTGGCTCTGCCTTGTTAGAAGTATTCTTTAAAAAGAGGAGCTTAGAATGCAAACAAAATATAATAAAATAACACATTCCCATTTTTTTTAAAACACACAGGACAAGACAAGTCCAAATAGATGCTTTTGTAACCAGTGTTTCAAGTTGTATCACACTACTTATTATTATTTAAACCATATATGGGTGTTTTATGACTTTGTCCACAGATTTAAAAAAAAAATAGGTACAACTTTTATCAATGTAACAAAAACTGGTTAATTTTGTCACTAAATCTAGTACTTTTTATGCTAGCGGACTTCTACGTCACTAGAAGTGACTAATTCATATATATCCATGTTCATGACAGCACCATCTGCAGCTGTTCTGTTACATCATGTTCAGGGTTACGCTGTAGATTTAGTTTTTTTTCTAATGTTTTATTATTATGATTTGATTTTATGTTCTGTCTTTGTTCTGGGTTTATTTAATTTTGTTTTTGTGTTGCACACAAAAATAGGAAGGAATTACACAAACTGTGATAATTATATATGGTATACTTCTTGGCACAGAAAAATAAAGTTTGGTATATGCTGTTTTAAAGAGCAATGTTTATAATATTAATATTTTCATAGATATTGCAGTGCTCCATTAGCTTCTCCCTTTGTTGATTTCTGCAGTGGTTGAATCTCCTTTCCCAGTCTGTACTACAGTCTGAAAGTGGATCTAATATTGTTCAGATCCATCTCTGATTTAATGTGAGCACATTGGACCTAAGCATAATGGCAAAGTCACAAATGCTTTGCTCATTTCACCCATCTCTGACTTGGCAGTGTTATATAAATATATGCTACCGATTTCAATTCACTACATTGCATCCCAACATCACCATTCAGAGGTCTCCACCATGTTAGCGTTGTCTGGATAAAAAATTCCCATGACAGTTTTGGGAAATAAAGCTACCTTTATACATTTATTTTTATTCTGAAGACAGGGGTAGTTTGATTTTGCATTTTTGCTTTACAGAATAAAAATAAATAAACTGTATCAATTGCAGGGGAAGCCAAAATATGATTAAAGCACTGCCAATGTTTTGAGTGGAATTTTTTCTTTACTCACTCAAACCACAAAGCAGAAATAAAGAAATGTGTCTCCTCTCTGAAGTGAAGTTTGAATCAAACAGTACTTTTCCTACACATCTTAGCTCTGGGAAAAAAAAAAAAAAAAACTAAGTATTACATCTACATTGGGGAGAAAAACAATTGTAATTGTAAAGAGTTATTAATTGCCATTTTGGCTTTAAAATGTATGAAAATGTAAATTTATGTGAAAAAACATTGTGTTCTTTCACCAGTTTTAATACTCCAGTTGACAGAAAAACAATTCCACAATAGTTAAGAAAATAGAACACATACAGTACCGTTCAACTTCCATATGCTGACTGGGAATGGTGAATGCATCTATGACTTCCTTTTTCATTTGTTGGCACTGACTTCTGCATTACATTGTCTTATATCTCTGTAACTCTTTCAGCACTGCAGATTAGTATAAAGGTCTAGGGAACGAAACTCATACTGCAGTGTAAGAAACTGAAAATAAATTTAATTAGTTAACTTAATATTAATTATTTTTGTATTGTTACTTGGGTTAAATATTAATTACGGCATCACTGTATTTACAGCAGCTGTAAATAAGTTTTAAATAACCTCAAATCATTTCAGTTTGTGCTTTTTGATAGATGAGTTTGAACAATCCTATATGTAGAATGTTTCCACAGTTAATCTGATTATATCATTCTGAATGACACCATTAATATACATTTTACAGCAGAGTGTTTAGGAATCAAAGCAAACTAAAAGAAATGTCGTAAAAACATATTCATTGCATTTCATCACACCTTTGTTGCATGCTGAATCAGGATAGTGTATTTAATACATTTCACTGATACTGCAAGGTTTAAATCAGTGAGTTTTAATGTA